>NC_135583.1:15695000-15995000 GCF_965152235.1 Eretmochelys imbricata | reverse complement strand
TGGGATTTTGGCTTTGGTCAAATACAAAACTCACGGTGCAATTTGGAGGTTGGACATGTGTACCAAAACCCACAGAAAGTAGTGCACACATATTGCTGCAACACAAAATGGAAGGGTCTCACACTTCGTGCCAGTCAGCAAGCTATAGCTGTCACACAGACTAGCAGCTAGGAAAATGCAAACAATCAGGTTTCTAGCCTTCTGCATAGAACCAGAGAAAGCCATGTATGCTGCGGTCGTACAAACACTGCAAACGTAAAATAAATAAACTAGCAACAAGTTTATTGTGGTTCTAGTTACTGTCCATTAGGAAGAATCTTGTGTAACATAAAATCCCCCAAAGTAGGCTCATCCGCCTTTATTTATCTCTTTGCTTAATTCTATGGAGCTTCAGGTAACCTGGAGGCTACCTGTGGGTAATGAATCTAAGAGAGGAGTTTACAGGTATATACATAGAATTTAAGTGCTAATCACCCAGATCCTTCAGGAATCCTACAAGTACTCACAGACCCACCTCAGCCATGCTTCGTCCCGTTGCTGCATTCATTCGCTATCTGAATGTTACGGCTCTGTTTGTCATCATTGTAATAATTCAAATAATGCAGTGATATATTGTTATATAAGGGATCATACCAAGTATTCTAGATTAAGGCTAATAACTGCACGCACATGGGTATGTTCATCAAGGAAACACACAATAGTAGTCTTGGGGCCAAGTTTTCAAATGGTTTCTAGAACAGAGAGGTAGGTTGCATCTTATAGGGCCCTTCCGTTAATCCATCCTGCAGATAGGTGTTAGGATCGTGCACAAAGCTGCCGAGCAGAGTTAACCAGAAACTGGTGTTCCCATTCTGTGGGAAATTGGGGGGGGGGGGGGAGGAATGCTCCAAAGCTAAATGAAAAATGAGATTTTGAAATTTCTTGCAGGATGGAATTCCAAAAATTTCATTTCAACATTTCAACCCCTTTAAAAAAATGTTTCTGAGGCTTCCTGAGGCAACTGGAGCTGCAGTAGCCTGCTGAGTCTAGAAGCCTGGGACCCTGGAAGCCCTGACCCTGAGGCAGCCCAACTAGTGGGTAGGTGAGCTGGCAGGAAACCAGGTGGAACTCATGGAATATTTTGATTTTGATGAAACAGAATTTTCCAATGGAAAACTTCCAACCAGCCTTTCCCTGGAGTTCATTTTGGTGACTCCTGGAGGTAGGTGCGGCAGGATGTCAAAGGAGGGTATGATCTTCTGATCAGAGGGAATTAGGGACAGCAAGGTCCTGTAGGAAACTTTAGGAACAGTCTGGCTTGGCTAGAAAGCTTAGCCTGAGCTTTCAAAGTTCGGTTGTTATTTGAGTTACTGAAAAAGCCAAACCCCTGGAAGGAGGTAAGTCTGATTTTACACAGTTCATGAAGCCTTTATTCAGAACAGGATGAGAATGCCATCTGACCCTATTTGGAGCAGATGTGAGAGACCCCACAAAGCCCCTGCAGTAAACTGGCATTACAAGTGGAAAACAGGTACATCTGCACACGTTTACCATTTTGCTTGTGCAAATATGGGCTTTTGCATACACACGTTGGTGTGAAACATATATTGGAGCATTAAGAAACACTTTGGAAATTTGCCATGTTCCATGTTTATATTATAGATATAAAATTACTGTTTCATTTCATGAATAAATCCCACCCCCTACCGCCGGTGAGGAAAATTGCACTTCTAACCTCTCTTCAAAATATAATAACTTTACTCACAACCAACCACTGTAGGCCCTGACTAGACGCTGAATTATTACTGTGAGATGAAACATTTCTTTAACAAAACTGAGTCCTTTAATATCCTCCATCTCTGTTATTAGATGGACAAATGAATTTTGCTTTGAACATAACATGCTGCATTGTCTGAAAATTGCTAGTATGAACTGAAGTTGGCAGGTATTTTCTTGCTCTCCTCGTCAGTGATTGTCATTTATTATATGTTGCACCTTTATCTGTCAAATGTTGCAGAGCGCTATATTGATTTGTGTCTGCTGCAAAGCAAAGGTCACTTTGATCAACATACTACAAAACCAGAAAAAGTAGGGTTCTGACATTTCATTACCTGGGAAAAAAAGGACTAAAATAAATAAGAATATGTTTGAGAACAGAGCACTTCAATATCACAGTGTGCAGTAACTGTAATTAACAAAAGAACCGCTCTATTGAGGTTAAAGAGAAAAAAGAGCAGCAGGTTTTCCTACAGGGACCATTCTTTTCATGAGTGATGTTGTAACATTACAGCTGTGATCTTACTGAAGGGTTACATTCATTACAAATCAAATACATTGGCTTCTCAGATGCAGGCTTTTAATGATCAATATAACTCTGGAAACTCTTTAGCAAATCAGGAAGATTTTATAAAATTAATTATTATTATTTTATTACTGGAAAATCTAGAGAACACAGATGAGATCAGGGACATGTGCTAGACACTGTAGAGACACACATCAAGACACAATCCCAGCTCGCAGGAACTTTCAATCTAAATAAACAAGACAAAGGATAGCAAAAAGGAAGTGTGATTGTCCCTATTTTACAGGCAGGGAATGGAGGCACAGAGATTAAATGACTTGCCCAAGGTCACACAAGGAGATTGCCGCAGAGACAGGAATTTAAGCCAGATGTCTTGACTCCCAGTACAGTGCCTTAATTAACCCTCCCCCCCGCAATATTAACACCAAATTTTATACAAAAAGCCTCTTTCCTAGATAATCTATTCTTACTATTCCTTCCTGCCCAATTTCCCTTCCTTGCATCTTCTGGATTCATAGCACAGTGACACAGTAAAGCTTGCTTCTCAATAGTCAGTTTCCTAGGCCAAACTATGGAACATTTTGTTCCTGTTCTTTGGAGGTTGTCTAGGCAGGGGACAAAAGGATCCATATGAAAGAATGAGAGTCAGGCACCTAATTGGCACTGTAGAGAGATGGAGATTCTGTCCCGTGCTTATATGAGCTGGGAGGTGGAGAACTAGGAATCTTATAGTTTAATTTCTATGTTTCAAGAAAATCTGCATAAATGTCATTGAGAAAGGACATTGCTCAAGCCAACATCAACTCTTGCCCTCATAGGCTTTAGCATTTACTGTCTCTTATGGATTGCACATCTAAGTTCATATTATTTGAACGAGAAAATACAAAAAATGAGTGAATAAAGATCAGAAGATCAAACCAACCAACCAACCAACTGATGCACACGCAGACCAGCAGCACTTAAAGAGTTGGGGGGGAGGGATACGTTTGATACAAGAAATGTAAATTTAGCCTTGCACATCTAAAAGCGGCATGCATTTTTCTAAAGGTTACCTTTTGACTCAAGTTTGGACAGGGTACAAGTTTCTGCTGAAGTTCTCAATAAGCAATCCCTCTAAATGACTCAGCTGTTAGGGCAACAGAGATATGTTGGAAAGCCCCTTGGATATTTGCATGTAGAGATGGTGCAAAAGAAAATAAATTTTGCTTTTTAAAAAGTTGCCAGATTTTCACAAAAGTGTTGGTTTGTGGTTGTTTGGTGGCTCAGTTTTTTTTGTCAGTTGTCAGGATAGAGAGAAAAGCATAAAACCTTCAACCCCATTGTGACCCAATGCACCCTTGTATTCACACCCTTTGTATAACATATGTCTTGTGAGGTATCATTTGAAAACTAACAATTCACTGGTCAATATTATCATGGCACCATGTATGTAGCAACATTATATGTAAAGTTATGAATTCCCCCATATGATGATGTTTGCAAATATTCAAACCCAGATAGCCTTGGCACAAGGTGTTAAACAGCTCTATCTGAAAGAAATGTGTGTTTACCTCAATTTACATATAAGTAGTAAACGGGGACTTTGGGACAGCAAGTGGGGGTAAACCGGTTCCTCAAAGGCAAAGGACAAGTTGATGCCTCCAGCCAGATGTCGTCAAAGTTGATTTGCATTAAGTGGGCATTCTTTGGCAATGACTGGGGGGCGAGGGGGAGGGAGTAGGAACAGATCAATCTGCATTTTAACAAGCAACAACATGGAACCTCTTTTACCAGGAGACTCCACGTCTCAGTCCTCACAGCCGGAAGAAACTTTATCTAGGGGGAACCCTCAGGAAAATGCATTTCATAGGATGACTAAACTGTAAAAGTGAGGGCAAAACCATCCCAGGTTCTTTCTCTTTCTCTCTCTCTTTCACCTAAGATGACAAATGAACCAGCCCTTGACTTTGCGGGAGTTCCAAACTTCAGAATCTGGTCATCAGTGTTGTTGGGAACATGTGGTAAGGCTTTTGCCTTGAACCATGTCTAGCGTGTTAAGTTTTAGCTACTAGAAAGTGCTTTATCTTTATTTCTCTTGTAAGAAATTCTGACTTTAAAACCTTATATTTGTACTCACTTAAAAGTACGACTCTCTTTGTAGTTAAATAAACGTGTTTCTTGTTTTAATCAGTGCTAATCCAATATTGTGTTTAGACTGAACTGTTTGGGTAACTCCAGTTAAAGTACGATTTGACCCCTGCCATGGGCAACAGAGCTGTAGTATCTGAACTGCCCAGGAGAGCGCTGGATGGTGCAGAACACACTTCTGGGGGATAATTCAGGACTGGGACTGTGTTGGGGTTAACCTGCAAGTAGTAACCCTGGCTGGTGGAAGCCAGTGTGTGACTAGAGTGCTGCTGACAGGCTGCTGAATCAGGGCTGTAACTTGGGTTGCCAACCTTCCAGGATTGGCCGGGAGTCCCCAGGAATTAAAGATTAATCTTTAATTAAAGATTATGTCATGTGATGAAACCTCCAGGAATACGTCCAACCAAAATTGGCAACTCTACGGTAGCTACACACAGACACTCAGGGTGTGACTGGCATGCTGTTTGGCTGTTTGTGAGACAAGAGCAAAGCATGGTGAGACACCCAGAATTACAGGGCAGGTCGTGACACAGCCCTCTCACTGGTCTGGATGGCACCCCAGAATGTGAAATACTCATCAAATCCATTTCTAGTGCTACAGAAGCGGAGATAAAAAAAATGCCATTCAGGCTTCCAAGGCCACTCATATGACTTGGTCTTCACCAAGCACTGCTCTCCCTGATCTCTCTGTTGCAGAGTTACCCCTCTCTAACTATCTCCTGGTCTCTTTCAGCATCAACCATCTGCCCCCTATGTCTCACCCTGCCTTTGCGCGACTTGCACGCCATCAGTGATGATGACTTCTCTTCAGCTCTTCTCACCTAGCACAGTAAGGCCTGTGACTGGGGTTCCTAAGCACGACTGCAAGACGCGTAAAGAAATAATAACATTTCTTAATGAATTAATTTGGCCCCTGCAGGTAGAGCCGATAGTGAAGCTTTTCCTTCCTGTTTAAAGAAAAAAAAAATCAAGAAAAATGATTTTTTTCATTTTTCTATAATTGTTTTTTGAAATTTTTGGAGTTAAAACCCAGACATTTCTTGTTTCCATTTTCTGGACAAAAACATTTAAAATTTTCACAAAAAACTTCCATTTTGTCCATAGGAAAAAATGTTTTGACAGACAATTTTCAACCTGCTTTCCCAGCAGCCTGCCTTTCACATACCGACCTGTGCTACTGCTGGGGCTCTGCGAGGCCAGCCTCTCCCCTTGGATACTGGAACCATGTCAAGGTTCATTTCAGGCTTTTCTCCTGGCGAAGGGAACTTGGTGAGGGCAAACCGATCATTAGCGTTAAAAGGTTTTCACTATGACTCTCCTTAAAGATCTCTGTTACTGATGATCCCTTGCTGAACACTGCCCAACGCTGAGCTCTGGACCCTGCTTTTCCTCATTTTTCGGGGACCCCAGAAGCTCGGGCAGTTCTGCACATGCAGTGTTTCTCCAGAGCCCTTTGTGCAATATCCATGGAAAGGCGCATCTCCCATGCTTTCTAACTGAACAGTCCTATCCAGAAATGTCATTCTGCAGATTCGTGAATAAAACTCTTTCACCATTGCCATTGTTGGGTGACATCTTAAAATATAAAATAATATACAGTGCCTACTCCTTAGTCTGATCAAGTCCATTTTGACTGAAATACAGAAATAAATGGGTATCTCGTGGTGCCTGAGATCACCAGGGTGCATGTCACAGCTTGCATGGCATATGGCAGTGCTTCTAACGTCAATAGCAAAGTGGAATAATGAAGTTCTTCATTGCAGTTATCTTTTATCCGCATCACCACTACAGGTCAATTCTGGACTCTCTATCCTTCCATCTCAAGAGGAATTTTGACTTTCTTTATTAATTAAATAGCCAGCCTGATTGAATTAGCCAATAAACTCTGCCTGAAGGGATCAGCATTGATCAAAGTGAAGGTCCTGATCCTGCAAGACCCCTGGCGTCAACGAGAATTCTGCATGCCGCAGAATCAGGCTCATAGCATGTAAATTGCTTTTTGCCTCCTAACGTTTTGATCCGATTACTAAATCTGTTTGGAAATTTTCCCACAGAACATGTTTCCCATCAGAAAATGCTGAATGTGTTGATTTTGACTAATTTCATTAACACCCCCCTCAGAATGAAGCACTTTGTTGTTGAAATGTTCTGTTTTGACATTCAGAATAGAATGTTTTGACTTTTGGGAATTTTCGTTTCAAATTTACTTTATGTTATTTTTCAAATTAATTTTAGTTTCTGAAAATCTTAATTGGAACAACATACTTTGATTTTATCGAAATGGAACATTACAATCCATCTGAAACATTTTTTGAAAATTCTGTTTCACAGAAATGTTGAAGATTTTTGTTCTTATTAGGAATGAAAACAAATGTCAAAATCTTGGACATTCTTCACAGACCAGAAATTTCAGTTCTCACACTGATTCTATGGAGGATCAACTGAATTAGTGGCTGAATTAAATGGATGGCATTGTACATTTAAAAACAAAACTAACAAACTGGTACTTTAACATTTTTAAGGCTTTGGATCTTTATATTTGTGATGTCTCCCTTGCATGTTGTCTTCTGGTATTTGTGAGGCAGCAAAGGCCAGTGGCTGGGCACTGGATAAGGAGTCAGGAACGCTGAGTTCCATTACCAGCTGTGCCCTGACTTTCTATGTGACATGGGATAAAACACTTCTTCCCTCTGTCTTCATTTCTCTTATTTAGACTGAAAGCTCTTTGGGACTCACTCTTCCTAAGTGTTTGTACAGTGACTAACACTCTAGGGCTCTGGTCTCAGTTGTATCTCTAGGTGCTATTTTAATACAAAGAGTAATATTTATAAAGGACTTTTGTTTTCTGTTTGTTCAAGAACTTGAGCTACTCATGGTACAGTACAGGGTGATATAACTATTATTTGTACTGAGACTGGGGCCCATTGTGCTGACACTGTACACAAATATAACAAAGAGACACTCCCAGCACCGAAGAGTTTATAGTACAGAGCAATTAAAAATTCTAGAAATAGCCAGCAAATAATGTGGCCCTGTGTTGAGAGGGCTGCAAGCCCTGTGGGTGGGCAGCATTCTCAGACTGTAGGATGGGGACAGGTATTTCTGGTGATCTACATCCAGAAAAACTGGGAACTCATTGGTGGGTTGGCCTATATCTAGCTCTCTTTAGGCCCAACCCAAAGCCCACCGAAGTCAAAGGAATGACTTCCAGAGGATTCAATGGACTTTCGCTCAAACCCTGTTTCAAGTGATGATATTGAGGTCACAGTGGTAAAACATGCTTTGAAACAACAGCCAAAATGCAAAAGCCTGAATTTCAGTCAGGTGATGCAGCAATTGTTTCCCTAATTTACCAGAGTTGTTATATCTGTGTTGTACATATCAGTTATGGAATGTATAATTTGCGATAAAGCACAGCTCTCTGTATAACCTGCTTTTTAACTAGACGGTAACACATTTAATCATGAATGACTCATCACATGATTTCAGTGGGCCTGAGCCTCAGCTCCCCATCCTGCAGCACAGTGCAAAGCAGCCTGGGCAAAGGGAGAATCCCTTGTATAAGGAATGCCCTGGTGGCATAAAGCTGGAATAGGCAGTTCTACACCACCCATTTGCAGCCCCTGCACTGGAACATGAGTATATCAGGGTAGCCCAGGAGGAGCAGGGGGTGTAGCCAGCACACACACTGCTCTGGTGATTTGGGGATAATGAACCACCTCATCAGCTAAATTATGCCAGAGCCAAATCAGCTCCTGCCAGCCTCATGCTCTTGGAGGGGGGAGAAGTGATATAAGAGCCACCTCTGCCCCCCACCCCATGTGCAGCTTGGCCATCCCTGAGGACTTGAGCCAAAGATTTTATTAAATGTGAATATTAATGTGGATATTTAGAATACTCCAATCAATCAGCTCTCAGCTCATATAGAACCATAAAAGTGTAGGCTTGGAAGGGACCTCAATAGCTCATCTAGTCCAGTCCCCTGCACTCAAGGCAGGACCATGTAGTAACTAGACCATTCCTGACAGGTGTTTTTTACACTACAACAGTAACACATTTTACAAAAAGTCACGCAGTAAGAGTTTGATTCTGTCTTAAACAGTTAACCCAGCTGGAAAATGTATATCCCACTAAACCCTAATGCTCAGGTCCTGCAAATACTGATGCAACTTGCTTAACTAAAATCATATGGCTATTTCCATTGAATTCAATGGTACTACTCACGCACTTACGGTTAAGTCTAGACGTAACACTTTGCAGGATCAGGGCCTAAATGACATATTGGATATGTATGTAAATCCAATCTCTGCCTGTCATGAGTAATTCTCCATCCTCTCTTCCCCCTTTTGTCAACATGTTTACCATTTCTTCTACATTGTGCTTTACTGAATAGCAGATCAAACTTCAAAGAAACTTATAGCTTGAACTTTGTTTCTAAGCTCCTAAACTATTCTTTTTCTGACAGCCCTGGGTAAGAAATTGTTGCTACCAATGGTGATATGTCATTGGGAGATACAGAAAATAACAGATGGGCAGCAGGAAGTAACTTCTTTGAAAGGCTGTGTTGACATCACAAATTATGAGAGCAGAGGTAGAATGACCCCCAATAGGGAATTCAATCCATTCAGCTTATTCTTTTCCACAGGTGTCTTGGTTTATTTTTTTATTTTACTAGATAATACCTGGATCTAAGATTGTTTGAAGTTTCAAAACAATTATGTTAGAAATGATGGACGCTATTAATAAATTTCAAGAGAAGAGTGAAGGGACTTAGTCACTGAGTCAGTGTTTTAATGACCTTATTGAAACGATAATTTCAGGACTGCTCATGTAACTGGTTCATCTGAATGCCTTTTCAAAAGTAATCAAAATCCATTAATCTAATGTGAGATCAATGGATTATGACATTTTAATGTCAGATTGATGGACTGGACTTCCTTATGTCAGAACGATTGATTATGCCTTTTAAAAAGTATGTCTTATGATTGGCTTATCAGAGCAACTGTTGACACAGATCATACATAACACCATTAGGCCATGTCAAAAGTTATTTTGGGTGACCATAATTTGCTACAAAATTAATTGTCCTGATTATTGCAAGATGACAACACATCATATAAAATAACATATTGCATTGTGGCTACCACGAAATTACCACATGAAGAAAAAAACAGTAAACTCCTGATGCCATTTTTCATGTAACTGATGGGTTTACAAGAAGCCAGTTCTCTCTGACAGTATTAAAAAAATAGTTAAAAGTAGAAAATCGGTAATCGTTCTATTCTTCGTGAAAAATCTATACGCTGCCTTTCAGAAGTGCTTAGCGCATTGGTCTAACTCAGATTCCAATTGAAACAATAGTAAAATTTTCATTGATTTCAATGGGAGCAGAAATAGGCCAGTGCTTTGAAAATCCCACTCTATATTTGCAAGGAAGCCTTGAAAAAAGAAACCACTTTATGCACTTTTGTTATTTAAATACCGCATGCTTAATAACTTATTCATAATGACTTACAATAGTGTCCAAAAATCTTATGCAGGGTTGGAGTCTGGTTGTGCTGGGAGCTGTACAAAAACAGAGGTAGATATGGTCACTGTCCTAGAGAATTTATGAAAGGCAAGGGAGTAATGATACATTCAACAATAAAATGTGAAAATATAAGTCACTGTGAGTCCAGTTCAGTAAAGAATTCCGTACAAAATGCTACATTAAAAGAATATTACAGTTGCAAAGTGAAACACTTAAATGTCAGGGAATGCAAAGTAAAGGTTGCTTGTGCAGAGTTAAGTTATGGTTGTGTGCCTCCTTCAGAGCCCCAGGGGATGATCTGGGCCAATGTAAGGAAATCCATCAGACCAGAACCTGGTGGGAAAATGTTTTTGCCGTTTAGACCCAACAGAGTAAAGTCAAACTAGACAGGAGGAGGTAACTTTATCCCAGGAGAGAAAAGGCAGCAATTTTTGCTTGGCTAACTATGCTAAACTAATAGTTTCTGAATCGCTAAGTATAGACAATGCAGGATTTCAAATAGCTCTGAAAAAAATCCAGCACATTTTACATTATATTAATTTGGCTTGGGGGACATCATATTGTATTGACTTTCTATCTTGTAAGCTGAGACACTAGACAATTACAGGTTCAATAATATCACTAATTCTGCCAAGTCTTGCCAATTATTCTGTGTCTCCCAGTGAGCAAAAACTAAAGAAAAGCTTCAAACTGAGAAAATTAGCTTTTACAAAAAATTAAGGGGGAAGGGAGAAAATAATGTGAAAGAATATTCTTATAAACCAGAGAAAAGGGTTCTATTAAAATTTCCCATGGTGCTTGTTTTTGTTTCCACTTCTGCTGTAAATATATATTGTATCTGATTGATGGTGTGGATCTGTCCTTATCTTTGATAGTTCCAAAGACCTTAGTCCTGTAATCTGATTTGCAGGAGGCTACCCACATAGATCTAGTTGTCGTATTGGGGCTTTATTCATTTGAGAGTTGAATTTTGTTTGTTTAGGCTGTGACAAAATTTTTTTTTGGGGGGTGGTAAGCGTTGGCACATGCTGACCTTCTAATGGCAACCACTGTACAAGAATTTTTCAAAACGCACTCCATTCTGAAATGTTTAAAATCTCTTAAATAGACTGTGATGACCTGGCTTGCATGGACAACTTCCCTTCTAGGGATGGAATATACCAGCCTAGCCCATGGGAGTAGCAGTTCCAATACTTGCTAAGCTTCTTGAACTGCTCCTTTAGGTCAGTGCGTATGGGTCAATGTTTCTGTGTTTTTATGAACTCAGGTTTTATATATGTAGGGTTGACTGATAATCATGGGACCTATGGGCCTAATTCTTCATTGCCTTGTGGCCCTGGAGTGCAAAGTGGGTAAAAATGCTACAGTTCTGACTTGGTAATATTGTATACACACTCTGTACTGGTATAAATGACAACACAAACTCTCGGGCACTGGAGAACAAGGCCCAAAATATGCATCCCTGGAGAGCTACCAAAGGCCGGATCTTCATTGGTGTAGTTCAGAGGCAGAGTGTCTAAAGGTAACAAGTGTCTGTCATTTAGCTGGACCTTTATGGGATCTTGAGAAATTATTACATTCTTCTGAGTACATTTTAGGTAGTTTTTCATCACAACTCAAATTACTAATTAAACTGGTCATGGGAGACTTAGCTTAGACATTAGGAAAAACTTCCCAACTGTCAGGGTACTTAAGCACTGGAATAAATTAACTAGCGAGATTGTAGAATCTCTCCATTATTGGAGATTTTTTAAGAACAGGTTAGACAAATACCGGTCAGGGATGGAGATAACACCTAGCAGGGCACTGGATGGCAGGACCCTCCACCTGGATCCATGGCAGCACATTTTTGCAGGATCCAGTTGCAGGATCAACCTCTAAATTTGTGAACAATGAAAGCCGTATATCCTTGCTCAATACAATATTTTAAATTATCTTTATTCCTGAATTTTGTTTTCAATATTTCTGAAATTGGGCTTGATCCTACTTCCCCTCCTGAAATATCTTTACTTTTACTAGTAGTCCCATGGAAACAGGGCTCTGAAACAGCCAGTACCTTGATGGAAAGGTCCGACAGAATGTAATGGGGATTCTACAGAAGTTTAATAGGGATCTATAGAAATTGCTTTGAACACCTATGGAATTCACTGTATAATTATATCTCTTCCATAGGTATTTCTGAACCATTCTGAGTTCATTCTGTGCTATGTCATTTCCCAGATCCTCAGATTTCAATTTTAAAAAAAGGTCTCTAGCTCTTATACTTCCAAAGAAAACTTCAAAAATGTGAAGTGAGTGTAACTGATGCAGACACGTCTATATAAATTTGCAGAGAACCTGGAGCAATAGCTCTGAGGTGTGAATGTCTCCATTCATTTCACTGAGATGTTAACTCAGGTGTCCAGGGAAGGTAATTTAGATGTCAACATTGTTAACTACTACAGAGGGAGGGTCACAGACCTGCATGATTTGCTGAGAGTGATATTTTGGTGCCACAAGTTGGTGGTATTTGGGAGATACCACCACTCCCCCCCCCACCCCCATCAAGCAGCTGAGCACATGGATTTGTGGAAGCCCGACTGAAGGAGCCCAGTGGAGCAGCATGATCATATTTTGACCATCTGCACAATCTGTGAGTGGTTTCTCATCTTGACAACTTCCATGGGCAGAACTTACTTTGAGGGAGGCGCTTAAAAGAGTACCACTACCTTTTCCCCATCCCAATCTAATGCCCACAGTGAAGTCAAAGGACTTCATGAGCCAGTTCTTTATCATTACAAAGCCAACTTCACAATGAAGAAACGATAACAAAAAACAGAAAGGAAAGACACATATAAAGCAGCCATTATGCACTACATGGCATTCTGGCCCCACTGAATTCAATGGCAGAACTCCCACTGATGTCAGTAGGACCAGGATTTTACCCAGTAAGTCAACAGAGGTACTTACAGGCATAATGCCAAGCACGTGTGAAAGTCTTTGCAGAACTGGGGTCAATTTCAATTTTAGGTCACCATTATATCGTTTGCTCCCTGAAGTTTTCTTAGTGGCACAGTCAGCTCTAAGCATTTGCTTATAGCCTGATAAAGGATCAAATAAAGGATATATAGATAATTATTCAAACCATGACCAGAGTGTTTCCAGGCTATAACTTATAGATGTGATTTTTTCTCCCCCCCCAACAGAAAACTTGTGATTTTATGTGCTTTTCTATGCATGTATTAAACAAATGGCACAGCTGAATAGCTTTTCTTAAAAACTGGACATTCACCAAAAAGAAGTTTGCCAGCAGAGACAATTAGGCTTTCTTCTTTAACAATAGATTGACTGACTGGCACATTTGAAATGCAGGCGTATTTTTTATTCTTCTGTTCACCCTTTGAGCTGATAAACATGAACAATGGGAAACAGCTGGGACAGGAAAACATTTTAGTTTGTATTTTCAAAGCAAGTGAGAAATAAACCCATCAGTGGAAGCCAGATCACATCTCCTGCCTTAGGGGTAGTCAGCAATTGGGGGAAAAATACTATCCATATTTTTAATCAAACATTACATATTTATTAATGTGCAGCTGGCCCATTGTGTGCGTGGTTTTTTTTCCTTTAATGCTGTGCTACGTCCGTCAGCTTGACATTGTTCTGTAACTGACATTACTCTATAAGAATCTGGAAATGCACAGATTTAATAGAAATCATTGAGACAATTGCTTTCTGTATTATTAGGTCTGTGTGACGTAGGTACCATCTGAAATTCAATTTCAGAAGAAAAATAAGGTATTGTTCTGTTAAGACAATTTTGTGCACCTGTTATAGTAGGAATATAAAGACTCCCCTCCAGCTTGGTGGACATCTAATGATACATGCCACTCTTTTGTTAAAATGTTTGGGCAAATTTATTTTGATCCTTATTGAGATTAAACTTTCAGTACATTTCACCGGTAGCAAAGGTTGGGCTGTTCATTAGTTGGGGGTTTGGCCTTGTCAATTTCCATTGACTGTTGGCTAAAAGGATCACTTTATCATCATTTGTCTGCTACCGAGACAGTCTTTATTCAGCCTTGATTCCTCTTGGGTCACAGCTGTCATAACTTCATTTGCTTTATAGTGCAGAGTCTAGTTTCACGGTCCCCTTAGGTAATTGTCTAATAGATCTAGTTTACCTTAATATTGGTAATATGTTAGATATAAAATAGTATGCTGGAAAGGAAGAAACAAAATTGGTTAAAACACTGAAAATCTATCCCACCAACTTACTCCTTGGTATCAATCTTTGGAAAATGGTGTTAAGCCAGATAAGTATAAAATTTCCCTTTTGAGTTTACAATGAGATCTGAGACTTCCTCATTCTCTAATCTTTCAGCTGAAAATCTCTGCACAGAATCCTAAGGGCCAGCTCCTCAGCTTGCGCAAATCAACATAGTTCCATGGACTTCATTGGAGCTATGGTACTGTGCAGCAGCCGAGGATTTGGCCCATAGATAGCATGCGGGCACCTCATTCAGGGCCAGTATTGAGAAGAACTTGCTTTGTTTTTCTTGTCTTAATTTGTTTTGAGACTGGGGAGGCAGGGGCAAGGAGTGGGAGAAGTGACACTGAGAACTACATCACAATCATCATTTTTAATATTTCAATTCTGTTTTCTTTTTATGTGCTGCTTGCAACAAGTTTTAAACACAGGGTTTTCTCAAAAATGTTCCACCTCAGTGATGTTTTCTGGGTAGCTTTCAACTGCAATTGACAAGAACAATGAAATACTTCACAGAAAGTAAAAAGAAAAGGAGGGCTTGTGGCACCTTAGAGATTAACAAATTTCACCTTTGGCCTCCAGGCTGTGGCTGGAGGCCCCTGCCATGTCACCCAGTCCTCAAGCAGTCCACCACGCTCCCGGTCCTCCCAGCACTTGTTAGATGCAACTTTCCTAAGCTTCTGGAGATGCCAGCCGTATTTTTCAGCAGCAGCATGGTTGTCTTGCAGCTTTTGCTGGCAGTAGCTCCCACTCCTCTGGGTGCCACTAGGGTGCAGAAGCTGGTCTACTCATGTGTGGTTCCTCTTGTGAAAGCTCTGGCAGCCCTCACAAGAGAAGGTGAACTAGTGGCTCCTTTGTCCCAACCTCACATGGGGAAAAAAAAATCAGAGTGCTGGAAACTTCAACCAGGGGCTCGTGTGAGCGATCCAGAAGCCCGCTCCAGCTCAATCGAGTGTTGCTAGGATTTTATAAATGTCAGCCTGCTGCTGCTCTTAATACCAGTCGAGGGAGCTTTGCCATTGGCTTCAATAGCTGCACAATTGGACCTGGTATGTTTTTTAAGCAGTTACCAAATGTCAATTTGATTCTTCCCTGAAAAATTGAGCATATTGTCTATGAGAGAATTTGGTAGCAAACTTTAATTTCATATTAATTAGGAATTCCCTGACCCTTGTTATAAAACCCCAGGCCAGATCCGCAGATAGCAGAACTTGACATAGTTTCACGGGGCTTAATGGAACTCTGCTGATTAACACCAGGAGAGCCCACTGGATATTTGATCTTCCTTAAAGTTCCTATGAAAGAACAAGGAAGAGTAAGAGTTTCAGTTGCACATTGATATTACCTCGCTTGTAAATCATTCCTAAGATTTGCTGCGGCATCAGTTACCATAAACAAGAGTAACACATTCCTCCCCAGCCATATTTATGGCCTTTAAGGATGATACGAAAGCAACTGCAGGCTTCATACAATGCAGTCCATATGCTATGTTTTTAGTGGCCAGAAGCCTCAGTTTGTATCATTTTTGTTTTCATTATAATATGCTGTAGCTGAAATATGTATAACTAGAGACAACTCTGAATGGAAAGCCTTATGTTATATTGAGCTACATAGAATCCTCTTTTCAGGGAACTACTTGAAAGGAAACATTTTACAGACAGATGATCTGTTATAAAAATTCTCCATTAAAATAAGATTGGGGTCTAAGGAAAACCTACAATAAAAAGAGGATAACCTGTGATGGGAGCCTGGTCTTGAAGAAGGGCTATTGTCAGGGAGACAGAGTGCCTGAGGCGGGGGGAGGGTGGAAGGTATCACACCACTGAAGCCTAAATTATATTGCTGATGTCACACAGGTACAAAAATATTAATGAAAGGATTACTGCACATGAAAAGGGAAAGGCTCCTAAAGGACTGGAACTATTCTTAATGAAAAGCAGAGCCACCTGCAATCTGTATTTTTGTTTTGGGGTCTTGTTGATTTCCCCCCACATTTCCATATGAACTTAAAAATGATCCCATTTCCACGAAAAGAATTGCTAGGGCAAAGTACTGAGGGACTGAGAAGACGTGTTCTATTTGGGGCAGAAATGGCTGAACAATGGAAATGTTAAAATGCATGCTTTTGACATGAACATAGCCATTTTTGTGGGAAATTTCAAAGGGAGTGAAATTTGGAGGAGGTGAAAACAGCAACAGTTTTTACATCCTCATCCTGTGAAAGAATTGGAACTGCTGGAATTGGTGAGAGCTGTGTCCTTTATCTACCTGGACTAGTAAGTCTGGGAGGCTGAAATGAGCTTCACTTGCATAAAGCCCAGGAATGGAATGGGGGTTCATTTTCCATTGCATAACCTGTTTTTAGGCAGGTGAAATGAGGGGGTTGGTTAGAATAAATCCATCCCCCATATGAGGCAACTGCATGGGGCCCTATAGCATAGTCCACCCCTTATAGGCTGGAATTAAAGCCCTCCCCTCCACCTCTAGCACAGGACATGAGAAACGCTGGATCTGTGTAAAGGCAGAACCTTTAGAGGCTCCCCCACAGGCCCACTCCTGGCCTCCCCCCTGCATCCCACTGTAGATGTAGAGTGAGCGCATGGCCTCCCTCCATTGCATGCAGGAGATGCATGATTTTGGTTCCTCCTTGTACAGCCTCAACCTGGGACAAGAGGACTGATGGAGTTCTTGATCATCAATCGATTTAGAAGTCTATTGTATTATGAGCTGCAGTGTGCGACAAAGGAAATCAGCAGGGGCTTTTAGCTCTGTGCAACTATGTGTTCAAAATAGTAGTGTTTTGGAAAGTTTGAGAAATATTTTCCTGTACCGTTTTGCCTTTAATTAAAGCAACAACAGTCTGTAATCCCATAACAGTGTGAGCTTGTTTGTATCACGTAACACCTCAACATATTTGTCATTAGTTGTAGAATGGACTGATTTGAGAAAAGTTTTTCTGTCTGCTATTTTATTTTATGGCTACTTTCCATTGATTCCTGCACCAGCAACTGATGTTCATGCAGTATACACCGTAATGAAATATTTTCAGGATAGCAGACAGACAAACTTTCCTCAGATCCCAATGCCAAACCGCTTTAATACTGACTGAAAGACAACAACCATGCTCATGCACTCGAATTCACTCAGGAAGAAAGAGAGGAGGAGCAGGTTAAGTGACAGAGGCTGCCTACTGAATCTGGATGCTCTGAACAGTGTTGCATGCTTCTGTTTGCTTTCAGTGGGAAGTCAGCCAATTGAACTGAGAGAGTACATTGTTTGCAGTGTCTTTCACATTCTTTTAAAAACAAAACACCTTGTTACCATGCTACAAAACTTAACAAAAGACACATTTTGGAGCTGCTGTATTACCCTTAAGAATGATCCGCTTAGAAAAATGAGTTAGGGAACATAATTTAAGGTGGACTCTAGTCTAGTTAAACAACAACAGACATAGACAAAGTGAAATGGTAATGTTTCTAGCTAAAGTTTGAAATAACACACTTTCTAGCTTCTAGTCATACAGAATAATATGGCTAAATAGCCAGAAACATTCCAATCGAAAAGCTAATCACAACATTTGAAATTATTACATCCTTTAAGCTCATTTTGCTTCTTTTTCTCTGTCTTATATTTATTTATTTGTGGGAGATAAAACTTATGACTACACTTCAACTGTCTCTGGCTTTCAAGGTTATACAGATAGGAATGAGACATATATCTCTACTCTGCAAACCAACGCATTGGGAATGCAAAGGCAGTCTTTATGCCACTGAATAGATGATGATAAGGTCTTAAGTCTGTTCAATTTCTTGTGTTGTACTTGTATTATCATATGATTTCTTAAGCCAAAGATGAATATGTAAATTTCTTGCCACTGACTTGCTCCAAAATAATGGACATTACACTTGCTCAGTGGCAATTCAGAGTGTAAAATTGATTAATATTTGTTTTCAAAATGACATGTAGTGATGTATGGATCCTTTTACAACTTAAATTAATACTTTAAAGAGATGAATGGTCTCTACAGAGGATGTTAAAGTTCAAGCTGAAAAATTTGCATATTTATATTACAACCAACTGATAATAATTGTTGAAACAGAATATAATGTGGTTCGTTTTTCATTTTAATCTGGTTGTACTCAAACACAGGACCTCATTAACTTCCAGCAACTAATACAGCACTATCAGTCCCAGTAAAACAGGCTTGCCTTGAATTTATGAATTTCAAAGACTATTTCCAGTGGTGAATCACTGTTAAACACTGGGTCAGTCACTCCATGTCATGTGTCACAGTAGCATGAAAGTTACTGGGCTAAGCCATCTGAGAATCCTGTGGCCAGATAGTTAAAAACCTATTGCGGAGACGTCTCCTACTAGTTAAAAGTAAATATGTTAAAAGATATGTTACCGTTTGGCAACTCATCCAGAGACACACAATCTAGCCCTGTATAGCAGTATTTGAATGGTATCAAGTTGGCCAACTGCTAAGTTAAAATAACATACGCCAAGAATATATGACAAGCTCTTAGTCGTTTACATTAAGAACTCTGTTGAGTAATAGGAAAATACAGCTGGAGAACATCAAGTGAACCCACAGAGCCTTGTTGAAAGAAAAGTTTCCATATTTTGGAGCCCAAGTTGCTATTAAAAATAAGCACTTGAACAAAGGAAAAGAAATAATCTGAATAGCAATGTCAAGAGCAAGACACTTATGCATTTCTAGTTCAGATAAATCGAATGAGTATGTTACCACCATTTGGGCATAGTGTGATAGAACAGGAGTGTCTGTACCAGAACTAGCATGAGAGTTTAAAGCTATGAATGACAGGAAACAGGTCATTTCTTAAGTCTGTTCAATTTGTTGGGTTGATACGGATCCAGAGTTCTTCTAATGAGGCTTCCTTGGCACACTGCAAGTCAATGGCAATGATTTGTAGACATTCTATATAATGCCACCTCTTTGAGTTGTCCACAGGGGATATTTAAATGATCCTAAGATTAAGGTTAATGTCTTCCTGTAACAAAATAGTGTCACAGAAAGAAAGGGGGTTATTTCTTTATACTGGCCCACATCTTGATATTTTACCTGAGCTGATCTCAGGCCTTGAATAAATACTGTAAACCAAGGAGGAGACAAAGGGACATATTTTCTTGTCTGGCCAAGCAGCACTTGTTGCATGGCTAGGCTGGCAGATTAGACTCATAGACTTTCAGGTCAGATGGGACCATCCTGATCATCTAGTCAGCCCTCCTGCATATCACAGGCCACAGAACCTCATCCACCCACTTCTGTAATAGACCCTTCTCTCTGGCTGGTTACTGAAGTCCTCAAATCGTGATTTAAAGACTTCAAGTTACAAAGAATTCACCATTTACACTAGTTCAAACCAGTAAGTGACCCGTGCCCCATGCTGCAGAGGAAGCAAAAACAAAAAACAAAACAAAACAAAAAACCAACAACTCCAGGGTCTCTGCCAATCTGACCTGGGGGAAAATTCCTTCCCAACCCCAAATATGGCGATCAGTTAGACCTTAAGCATATCGGTAAGACCCCCAGCCAGACATCTGGGAAAGAATTCACTTGGAGGTATTTGCTACTAGTAGTTGCAGATGGGGAGCATGCCATTGCAGACAATCTCATCATACCATCTCCTTCATCACTGTATCAAGCTCAGGCATTAAACCAGTTAGTTTTTTTGTGCCCGCTGCTCCCCTTAGAAGGCCATAAAAAGCAAGAGGGTGAGAGGAAGAAGGAAAGCTTTGAAAAGTGATAAGGAGAGTGGATGAATGGGCTTTCCATTCTGGAATTTAAAACCCTTTCATTTAAACAGGCCAGATCTCTCAGAATGTCAATCACTAGAATGATTATTATTTGGCTATGGAGTCATCCTGGTGCCCTCTATAGGTCTATCAATTACTCCTCATAAAGCTTCTTCTCAGCTCAGTGTTTCTTTATGGGTGGTGGTGGTAACAGATATTGCCACCTGCACAGCCGTAATTATGTGACATTCAGTACTGCGGTGGTCTACTACCACTTCTTACAGGGGTGTGATAGGCCTCTCAGTCTTTATAATGCCCTGCAGCAAAATCAGTCTAAAGGGATTACAGATTATGGACAAACAGATTGTGTTGTACCTTACTAGCATCTTCAAAACAGAACAATGGCAACTAACTAAACCAAGCAACCAACCCCATCCAGCTTCCCGCCCAGAGATGATCTGCTCGATGCTGACAGACCTCAAGAAGCAGCAATTTCCAGAACTCATAGATAGTATCACTTATTCCACACTAATTAAGGAACATTAACGATCTGGATTCCAAACCCCATTCAAAATATTGAGCAAAATTTCAAGTTGGCACAATAAATATGTGCCACTCAGAGTGTACATGGTAAATAGTGTCCTACTATTTATTGCAGGGTATAAACCAGTGAAACATGGTCCCTAGGAGAAATACTGGCAGACCCCTAAATTGAGAATCATCAGACAGGCAACGCTATCAGAGCGATATACATGGAAGCTGTCAGCACTATTGCTTCTCCTTCCCCTAGAAATAGCGCCATTGCGACTGCCTTGAGAGTGTGTGCGTGCACACAGGGAGAAACAATCAATACACACACTTAGAAAGCCTGCCATGCCATGTTGTGCGTCATGAATTCTGATCATATCAATCATAATTGAGTTAGATGTAATCCATCTGACTTTCAGCAGGCTGGGGTCAGCAGGGGATGCAATGCCTCACTTCACATCAATTACCACGTAGTGTAAAGAGGTAGTAAGCAATTCCCTTTGATAGTTTACAGCTATAAATAATTATAAAGCGCTAGTAGTAAAGTTGGCTCTTGGGCACAATACTGAACCATGAATTTTCATTTGCTTATATCTCACAGAAGCTGTTAGGCCTACTGGCTTGAGATGCGAAATCCTGATGAGTTGTATCAATCCCTATAATAATGCAGTATATGCAAGCTGGTAGATATTAAGTGACAAGCTCATGTTTTCCCCTATTTCAGATAAGAATATTTTTCATCTGAATATTGAAAAAAGTAGATGTGTAAGCAATGGTCACATATCACCACAAAGTAATGCTGGGGAAGAGCGAGTGAGCTTTGCCTCACTCCTTTAGATCTTCTTTACTTCATGTCCCATCTTCCATCCAGCTTCTCCTCATTCCCTTCAGGTTCTGTCCATGAAAAAACCCAGGTTTCTATGGGTCCAAATGAGAAGATGCCAATGATGGGCTTTCCCCATGATTTAACTGAGTTACTCATCAACTGTGTATGGTAGAAGTGATCTGTCTGAAGACTTAAAAACTTTCTTGCTCTGACTGGCTGTTATCTATGGTACATTTGGAATTTGTACCACATTTATTGGGCTAAAACAGATGGGTCAAGTCACACAGGCTCTTTCTACTGATCATGACTGGCTAACCTTACCCCATGTGACTAAAAGCATTGTTCTGCAGAGATAGGTTGGGGTGCAGATAGTGAGGGGAGATTAGCAGGAGGGTAGAAGCATGGGGAGAAATATGGCTGGACTGAAGGAGAGCTGAAAGGCTCGAAAAGAGGCAAATTGAGAAAAGTACATTCAGAGAGGAAGCATAAATCAGGTGCTGGGATACCAGAGGAAGCTGAGGAAATACTGCAAAACGGTGACAAAAACTGAAGGAAGCACAGAAGACCCAAGGTATCCAAAATATGGGGACATGTATGTGGGCCAGAGGGGGATTTAGAGGCAACCTGGGAGGGGCAGGAAAGATAAGAGGAATCCACCCAAGCTTGTTTGAGAGAGGAAAAACAAACCGGGAGTCAAATGTTTCCCTGAAGGTGACAAAAGAAGTTCATGGTCCCCTCAACCCCCACTCCCATTTTCACACATCCCCCAGGATGGAATGGCAGGTGCTGAGATACCTCAGCAATGCTGTATTTCTGGATTATTTTCTAGGCTAGAGAGGATCATCTATACAAAGCTTTTGAGGTTTACCTATTACCTGCAAACACAAGAATAAGAGCTATTCGAACCAGAGAATTTAGCCTTATGATTCTGGGGCCTGAAATGCTGAGCAACACAACCCCAGCTAAGGTCAATGGTGTCATGGGGTGATCAGCACTGTTAAACACTGGGCCTTAGGTTAACATTAGAAAAGTGGCCATTTGTACTGAAATTATCCCAAATTTCTCTGAAGAACTAATATTCTACGGGTGGCTGTGGCTGTCTTAAGTAGTGTTGGCTCAGTGGAAAGTGGTTGGATGTCCTTACATTTGTGATGATAAAACAGAGTGTGAAAAGTGAAATATACCTGACCTGTCCTCATTTGTCCCTTTGTGTCTTTATAGGGCAGCTGCAGCAACAGCCAAGCAATCACAGCTGTATGAAAACAGTTCTCATCGACCAAGATCAGCCAAAGCAGCACTGGTTTGTGGCTTAATGAAAAAGGAAAGCATTCTACATTCTGATCTGAATTTTTTTGGCAGTTTTCTGGTGGCAAACTCATTTTCACATTCAAATACTCCTGAAGCGAAGTGCACTAGTTTTGCACAGCTCTAAGACTGAATGCTAGCTAGTTTCAAAGACCCTGCAGAGAGAAGTACTGTATGTTAAACAAGGCATAGAACAATTGCTTCAGGGTGATGATAAAAATCCAGAGATCTTAGAGTGCAGATGTGAACCAGGCTAAAAGTGACTGCGCAACACAAGGAGGGATTTAATGCTCAAGAATAGGCGAAAGGAGCAGGACTGAGATGCTGAAATGGGGTGGGTTTTAGGGAAGAGCTCCCACGTCAAGTAACAAATTTGGCAAGATCAAATAATTTTGGAAACAGGTGAAGTCAATGTTCATTTACCAGCCTGAGAGAACATTCTGCAAGAAACAACTTTCTGAATGAGAGAGATCAAATATGTTTATGATAGTATCACAGTGATGGCCAAGAAGGAATGATTTAAAATGAAGGCAAATTACATGGGCCAAGGAAATGAGTAGCTGTAATAAAGATTAGGTGAAACAATAAAAATAATTTGGATAAAGAGATTTGATATTTACTTGACCTCACAGCAAACATGTTGCATATAGTAGATTCAAATTTAAATCTGCTGGGGTGAATTGAGTATTGGTAATTTCAACCTCGGAATAATAAATAACTCAACAATGTCATCATGAGGTCCAGGTCATAGCCTGGAGAGCAGCACCTTGCTGATCAGGGAACTGGTGTTTAGCCTCATGAAATGAACTGCAATCAACAAGCAGCCTGATTTGTGTTCTAAATTGGTGTTTAGCAGCATGATCTGAACAGCAATCAAGGGAGAACCCAGAGGATTTTCTAAGGGGAGCAAATGGCTAGTTTCCAATCTCATTACACAAAATGTTTACAGCAGTTTACATTACGTTGGAGAAGATCCCAAATTATTTTTACATGAGGTCTGTAGTCAGGAGGAAGAGAACTTTTTTGAATGTGATTATGAGCAAATGATAATTTCCATAGATGAAGTTAAAGGGACAATTTTCAGAGTAACAGCCGTGTTAGTCTGTATTCGCAAAAAGAAAAGGAGTACTTGTGGCACCTTAGAGACTAACCAATTTATTTGAGCATGAGCTTTCGTGAGCTACAGCTCAAGCTCATGCTCAAATAAATTGGTTAGTCTCTAAGGTGCCACAAGTACTCCTTTTCTTTTTAAAGGGACAATGTATTTCTGATGTTATTTCTATCTCACTCTCCTTACTCTCCAAAGTCCAGATTCTTGTACTATAATCCACCAGTTCCTTCTTATTCAGAATAAAGTAGCACTTTTAGTTTTAGTTGGGAACTATTAAAAGCACAAAATTGGAGTACAGATTTTTAAAAATAAAATATACATTAGAAGTATCCCAAATTTATAATAGTTTCAGCTCTAAAAATTGTTTGTGAATGGGGCTAGTAAGTTAATCTCAGTGTCAAATAAGTTTATGAAGGAGATTGATTTATGAAGTTTATGAAGGAGATTGAGGTTCTTTTAAAACCTAACTAATTTTTTTTTAAACAACAGAAAGAGATTATTAATCCTTTAAGATCAGTCATAATTTGCCAAAAAATAGTTATTGGGCCCTACATGTGTGTCATATACACTGATAATGATCAAGCTAGTTTTTCATATCTTGAAAAAGACTACTCTCTTAACGTTGGCACTTATTGCTGTGTTATGTATAGAGTGCCATGATTGTACAGTAAGTAAACTACAAACAAATAAGTCATACAGGTTATGATCTAAATGCACAAGCAAGTACAATACAATGCAGAATGAAGGCAGAAGTGTGGTCTGGAATGCTTTCAGGAACCAGAGTGTTTTCCAGTACAGGAATCCATGTCTAATTATATTTCAGGCAGTGATATTAGAATATTTGAGAGCCAAATTTTTCACTTACCAAAGGAGCTGCTGAGCTCAGGGGGACACTCCTGTATAAATCTGACTGTACCCAGATGAGATCATGAAAGACAGTATTTTCTCCTAACATGATCAGAAATGTGAAAATGTAAAGGATCTAGTAAATGTAAAGGACCACTCTGGCATAGGTTGTATAACCTACAGGGTAAAACAAAAACAAAAAAACACTTAGTGTGGCACTTTTAACATAGTAGTAACTAGATATTTTTAAATTCTGCTTTCTGTTTATCTTCTCTCTTCTTTTCCTTATTTCCTTATCCCTGTACGGTTGTAATGCTGTATCTTCTGCCTTTGTGGTTCCTTCCCCAGCTATACAGCTCCCCAGAGAATCACAACATAGTTACTATGAAAGGAGGAGGGAAAAAAGATGCAAACCAAACAAAAATAAAAAATAAAAAAATCCGCACTGGATCAAGGTGCCACCAGTCTGTTTCACTGATCTCTGGTTTCACTGATGTCACTGTTCAAAAGGCCTAGAGAAAATAGAAGAAAAATAATAAATCCTCGACAAAGGATTTATCAAAGAACATGGTGGCCTTACCATGACATACAGTGAGTCCCCTGATTGTAGCTGCTTTCTGCCTAAACAAGTCACCAGTCTGATATGACACACTGTAAACTGGTATTTCACAGCAAGCTCAAAACACTAGATTTTAACAACCGTCTCCTATGCCATTTTTGAACCTCTTCTGATTGTCTCATGTTTTCCCTCAACCCTCGGCTAAAACATAACCAGTGGTCTATTTGAAGATCTAGCTACCAGGCATGTTGCCACATTGTTGCATATTCATCAGTAAAATCTTTCCATATCCACATGGCAAACCGTTGGAACTGTCATAAGGAAGAAATAATCACCTTTCCTTTAAAATGTAACAAAGGCCACCAGAGCTGTGTTCTTTGTATAACAGTAAACATTGTCACTAGTAATCAATTTATTTTACTGGTAAGGATAGTATTCTCATGACAAGTCAAAGACCTTTGGAAATAGTACATCTGTGCCTGTTATTTAAGCATACACAGAAACAAAGAGGCAGAATATATTAGAAACAAAAAATATGTCATCTTGTATAATGGTTCCATTGTTTGCTCCACCAGAGAGGGATTGTGCCATAACATATGACGCTGAATGTGCCTTTCTTGTTCTCCAGCCTTCATAATAAAGTATGTGATGCACATTTAATTGCATAGAGAAGATACGGATGTTAGTTGTAGTCACCCTCCCTTTCCGTGCTGCCCATGCTGGGTTAGAAATATATATTTATGAATGTTAAGAAACCTAAACAGCAATCAATAGAACGTAGTTCTAATGCCCCAGTTTTAATGGTAGTCACTTTGATTCAAAGCTGGATCAATATCAAGTCGCCTCTGACTGAGACTGAAACTAAAGTATTGTAATGCTGAGCAAATGACACCTGCATTATGCCTTCCACGGTAGAGTTTTTAATTTAATTTTCTATATGATAAAATGGGTTAAGAAAAGGAGTGGGGACTGAGTACATGTTGTCTTATGTGCCTAAGTTGCACCGCTTTTTATGGTGCCAAAAGTGTACACAGACCTGTATACCAAGTCCTCATTTCATAATAGGCAGCACCATTTATAGGTACACGCAGGGACTTGGGGGGTGGGGTGGATCTCTCGCAAACACATTCAGATTTCCAATAAGTATCATTCTTCCCGCACTAAAATTATAATACTCCAGTGATTTACACAGGGAAAATCAATGGTCTGCCTTTAAGCATATAGACAGGCCCTGTGTTGTAAGCAACACATTAGTCCTAAATTATGCATCAGGGACCCAGGAATTAGACAGTGCTAACATTGCTGGGCCAGTTTAATCGCTTCTTTCCTACTTACAGGATGTCTGATGAAGAAGAAAAAACTGCCAATGAAATAAGACATGCTACCTTTAGAGAATGAATAATTAGAGACAAGATTGTCATTTGCCCTACATGGCTCAGAAAACCACTATTTCACTCTAGTCTCATGCAGATAGGCTAGGAGAGGGTGGAGAGGAGCATGGTGTGGGCAGAACCATGGCTCCACCCCGCTCAACGTGCCAGCTAGTGGGAAAAAATAATCTCTACCTGGTAAAGGAGTAACAGAGATTACTTTCTGCTGGAGCAAGGAGGAGGCATGATTCCTTCCCTGGGATGGTTCTGGGGTAACACTCCTTACACAGAGGAACATGAGGTCTCAATCTAGCAGCCCTATATAGCATGGCACACCCATGCCCACTTATCCCCACTATTCCAGGTACATTTTTTTATGAATCATAATAGAATTTCACCCACAGAAAGCATCACATTGTAATTTAAACCTGCTCTTCTCAAAATCTGGATCTAAATAAGTCTGCATCAGGCATACAGGTTTTTCCCCCCTGCTTATTTGAACTATGAATTCTTCTCTTTTTAATGTAGAAGGGGGTGAGTCAGCTGCTCTCTTAACCTGTGCATTCCTTGAGCGAGTGCCTCAGAGGGAGGTTATGGCACATAGTATGTGAATGTCCAGTGACAATGAAATCCATGGCATTCTCATAATACTGCTAACTTTCACATGTTTCTTGTGCAAACTGTGCAGACTTCAAGTCTGAGCAAGCCAGTTATTCAGAGAGGCCAGAAGGCTCAAAAAAAAAAATCAACTTTAAAGCAAACATCAAACAGACTAGAACTTGCCTGCTGTCGTATGCAGCCATGATGCCGGAGCAACAAGGAGCATCAGAGGAGTCATTAAGAAGTTCTGTTAAAAGTGTCTGATCTCCCGCTTTTAGGTCCAAGTGGCCATTAATATCTGATATGAGGAAAAAGGGAGTGCATTGGTTAGCATAATGGGAGAGTATGGGGATGTAGCTCCTTGGGACTTATCAACCACCTGAGGCCCCCTCCCTACCCCCAGCAATTTGCCATTGTAAGAAATTCCTGCATCTCAAAACTGCACTATATAAACAGAGATGAAATCTGAATATTCAAACCTCCCACCCCCCACTGAGCCCAGCTGAGCATGCTGGGGCTTGACTTCAAAGGAAAGAGACATGAGAAAGGAAGCATGGCCTGATAGTGCCATGTTGACTCAGCACTGTTTCCTCGCTAAACCCCATGATGTAAGTTGTACAGGATCATCATATACATTACGGAGCCACAGCATTTGGTGAACAGACTCAAGATTTTGATATTTTTATGCAGGCTCAAATGTGTTTAGGTATTTCTTGACTACTGACTAGCATGCTAAGATGCCACATTGTTCCAGACAATCTAAATGTAACCATACCACAACTTACTATGGGAAAGGTTCTGACTCAACCTGTGCATCAGAGCAAGGATGAGTAAGAATTCCCCTTAAACCTCCATGGGGTGGGGGCAGGGGCTTCCTGGAATTTGGATCCAGGTGCATAGGAGTAAGTGGGGCTCTTCCGCCTCTTCCCCCTCCCCAGAGCAGGTGGGTGAGAAGTGGGCAGACTCTGGCCAGGAGAGCTAAGCCAGTGTCATAAATGGCTGCTGACCAAGGCCAGCAGTAAAGCACTGCCATCCTCTAGCAAGAGATTATTGATGGCTGCGTCCCTGAGTTACTGTGCCTCCAGTGGCTAGTCTGGGATTGTCCAGGTTATGCACAATCCTGTGGTCAGGGCAGTGCCTAGAACCGCAACCTAGCCCTAAGGGTGAGTCTTTTGAATGACACCCTAAAAGGCTGAAGCGCTACCTGAGCTGCATGGACATGAAGGAGCCTGATGCCCTTTAAGCAGGGGTACAGATTACCCAGTGTCCACACTGCTCTGCAGAGAGCTGTGTGCCTGCTCCCAGGCGGTGGTGACTACAATTTGGTAGGTGCTGTATTACAGTGCACAGTTTGCAAAGCATTTGGGATCTTTCAGGATGAAAGGTGTTATTGTATAGCAAGGTTAACTGTAGTTGGCACTGTGGAATTCTCTGATGGGGTAATCGGAATAGCCAAAATATATGGCTTTAATTTTTTCCTTTAAAAGCACGGCTTGAAATGTGTTTTGTTTGTTGAATGGATTTACTTGTTGCTGCTTTTAGCACTCATTGAAACACAAAAACTGCTCTCTGGGTCTCTTGTTCATAATTGCTGCTCTCTCTCTAAGCTCTCAGCCTGAGCCCTGTTGTGTCATTTTAGCCATCACTTTCTAATTATTTTTATGGCCAGGCCCATTCCAGAAGATAAAATGATAAGAGAACTTGTGAGAGCTATGCCCAAAGTAGCTCAGTATGCCCTTGTCAGGCGCTAATAGCATCATTGTCTCGCTGAATGTAGCGGCTCTCAAAAGTCTAGATGGTTGCAGTGGAAAAAAAATACAAACATGGGCTGGTAACACAGTGATAGGTCCAATTTTTCACTGTCAAGGAGAGCAATTTTATTAAGCAGACATGTTAAAAGTGAAAGATTTGCAAGAACGTGCAGTGTGTTGAGTCACAGTTTGGAAAGCCATCTTTATATTGAAAGCAGGCGCAGAAGTCTATCCTCATGGGTATCTTTAAAGAATACAGATCTGTGATTAATCTCACTGGCCATTGCATGTCATATAAATGTTGTCAAAAACCCAGCATGTATCTGGCAGTAAAAATACCTGGCTGTTATTAAAAAAAGGGGAGATGACGCCGTTAGTTTCGTATGGTTCAGCACACTGTTGATTTCATGTATTACCATTTTTTTTTAATGCTCACTTCTTTAAGGCCCTGATCCTGCAAACTTTTACACATACAAGTGAAATGATTCCAATGGGACTACTCAATACGAGTAAAGTTACTTATGTGTTCACTGTTTGCATGATTGGGGCCTAAGGATACACATGATAAATGATACAGTTATTACACGACTATGCTCATCTCAGTCGTAGTATAAAGTACTGTAAAACAATAGTATATAATACAATAAAACACTGAGGTAGACTTATTCCTGCCTCAGCAGGAGAGATTTGATGACTCCTTGAGGTCACCTTCCAGCCCTACAGTTCTATTATTTCTATGTTAATAAAGCATCATATATTCAGAAGAGATTGTTGACATAGGGATTCAAATAAAGTGACTGGGCCAAATGTAAAGATCCCGCACAACAGATGAGCTGCACAAAAGTGTGTATCTAAATATTGCCTTTGTGCAAGCAAATGGCTATTTGTACATACAGATAAAGGGTTGATGCAGTGGGTGTGTCCCCATTTTGGGAGTATCAGCCAATGCCCAGACCTTTGTAAAGCTGGGGCATTGTGTGTGCTCTTTCATTCTACGGTCCTGTGTTCGCAGAAAACAAACTGACAATGGAAATTGCCTTTCAAGAAGCTTTGCCCTGGTAAAGCTCCAATGTCTGATTGTTTTAAAATGGAACTTTAATGAATGAATCAAAAGAGTCCTCTGCCATTCTTCCCTTGTGGGTTTGTTCTTGAATTGTGTTAATAAAATTTGGTTTCCTAAAAGACTCAGAAAAGAGCAAACCAGTTTATGTTGGTGAGATTGCAATTACATATTAACCAAACCAGCTCTGGTCTTTGAGCTAATTAATATAGCCATATCCTGTGAAGTATATCACTCTCTGTGGATTGACAGATTACATAGTTATCATTTAGATTGCTATCCACAAAGCAAACGTGTTCTGGAGAGACCATTAGTGTGTTTACAAAACTGATAAAAATGGTAGTTAATTGAGGATTAACAATTTATCACAATTGTTTACTAATTGGAAATCTTAGCAGAGAAGCCAAAGATTGAATTGGCCTGGAAACAAAACAGCCCTTCTTCCTCTTAGAAGTGATCCCTGCTGATCCTGGATGAGACCTCTACTGATAAGAAACTTGTCCTGCTATTGACCATTCTGGTTGAATTCACCTGGTGCAGAGGTCTAATACATGGTTGTGCATCCCTCAGGTCTGATTCATATTGCGCTGATCCCCTGCACAGAGGTGAATTTTATCCTCTGTGGGTACATAGAAGATTTCAGATTCTTGGGCTGTCAATCCAGCCCCATTCCCATCTAGCGGATTTTCCCATAATTAAATAAAGATACTTTTGTGCAGACAAAGTGTGAAGTTTAGCTAGTCTCACTTCTTCTCATAAAGTTACATTTGTTTACTATTGTCTCCAACCTTTTCATTCATCTCTTAAGACACTAGAGAGGTGAGATGTTCCAAGGAAGAACAAAAAGGCAGTTGAAGCATTTGTGCTTCACACATTCTATGACTATGCAAAATCGGTTTGTCTGTAAACATGTATGTTTCTATAAGACCAGGACAGCAGAAGCTAAGCAGTTAATTCTTGAACCACAGCAAGACATATGCATTTCATGTGATAATATTATTTCAGAACAAGTATTTGTTTAATACTAGTATTTATTTAATAACACCAATTTAAAAAGCATATTTTATTAAAAGGGAAATGGCAACAAATTCAGTCTGAAGGAAGACAGTAAATTGGATCGTGGAGACTATTAAAGTTAGTTTTATTTACTTTGTTACTGATCTTCCTCTTTGTTACTAATCTAAGATAACACAACAAGAATAAAATGCTGGAAAATAAAATATTTCCCAAAACCACCACCACCAAAGGCAAATAAGTGACTGCAGTATTTTTGAAAGAGGCATTCAAATATGTAATTTTTGACAGATGTATTTGAAATAGGCCTTTCCATCCACAGCTTACTACAGGACACACACATACACATTTATATCTTTAAGACCACAGTTCACATTTTGATCATGTGTAAATGTAAACACAGAAGTTGACTTATGTTTGCAATTGATTTTTGTACAAAATGTTAGTTTCAAGGTTTGTAATGGACAGTTAAAAATCCCCCACTATAAAATGTATTTGCCCTTTCAATATTAAGGTGCAAGGAAAGCTCAACTTTTATGGTCCAGCCAACCAGTCAGCCTCCCTCTTTTAAGAGAAGGTTGTTGCTTATTTATTATAGGACTCCAGAAATTAGTACTTGCTACTATAGTCAGTTTAGTTTAGCTGAAACTGACATTTGCTTGCACATGTCAACAGGAGCTTTCCAGCCCAATCCTGTATTCCTTGCACACCCAACATGGCTAGTGTTTAAGTGGGCGTATAGGATGCGTGAAAAATAAAGGGTTGAGCCCTTGCGATGTAGGACATTCCAAACATTACTCTGGAGGTTCAGGTATTTTTTTAAAGGAATATTTTTTAAGAGAAGAAATCTGCCAATAAAAGCAAACATACTACATTACCCTGGCTTTAATACTCTGAAATATTTTGACAAAAAAGAATGAAATAACCCCTGCGCATCAGCATCAAAGTGGGGCACATCTATGGTAAAAAATAAGCCTTTTTCATTTGGACTGTGCTGATAACATTTATTTTTCTCTTTTCCATCTGGAAACCCTGTGGGTATCATGAGAATTGTAGCGAAGCTGATTGGGGTCACGTGTGAGGGCACTGGGATCAGAGCCAATGTCACGTCCAGCCTCCTACAGCTTCAAGAGCTCCCAGAGAGAATGTAACTACAAATCTGTGGCATATTGGGAAATGAAGCTGGTAACAACTGAGGTCAGTGGCCAGAGTGTGTTTCAAATAGTCATGGGACCAGTGATCAGTTCTTAACCTGCAGCAGATTTACTGAATGGAGTTTCAATTTAAAAAAAAAAAAAAGTGTGTTGTATCTGGCAAAACTGATGCTCTGATCCCCTTTCTTTATGAAATTTGAGGACAATAACAGAAGTAGATAATGTCTGCAAAAATGGACTGAGAATTCTTGCATTTGTCACTACCAGTGAAGTTAAATACATGGAGTAGCAGGTTTATCTACTTTTTACATATTTAACTTCTTTCCTGAGAAAGTGATTTGTTTCCCTCCTAATCTTACTCTCTTTTCTTCTTAATATTATTTAAATATGAATGAATTTTTAGTGCTCCTGAAAGTGAGGCACAGATGGCAGTGGTTAGTTAGAATAGGATAAGTGCAGGCTTCCTCCAATAGCTCTTGCTATACCTTCTGAGAAGAGACTGACATTTGACAATAATGTGGAATTCAGTCAAACCTGTCATGATTTTGTATCATATAATAGGATTAGTTTACACTTACAGTGTAGTGTCTTTCATGCAAAGATCCCAGTGCTTTATAATGCTTCACAGTATTTCAGTTGGTAAAATAATATTAACTTTAAGTTACAGATGGGGTGAAAGGATCGCAGAGTTGAAGTTGCCCAAGATCACATAGCAAGTCAATGAGAGCCAGGAATAGAACCCAGGAACGCTGATTCCCAATCCCTTGCTATAACCACTGGGCAATGGCTTCTGCTCAGAACAAGCTGCATATATGGAGAGGAGTGTATTAGGTGTAAGGCCACCAAATTCACTGCACTTAGGACTTGATAGATTTGTAGCCAGCCTTCCAGAGAACTCAAAAGAGGCACCTTCACATATAAAAACAATCCAGAATTTTAATTAAAAAAATATGGAGAGCGAGAGAGAGAGAGAGAGAGAGAGAGACTGAGTAGCAGAAAGCACTCCAAAATGCACTATGTTACTATGAAACAATTCAATACATCCAACTTTTCAGCAGTAGTGGCTACAGAAGTTTACAATGTCTTCATAATTATTGACGAGATAGCAACATTTAGGTTTTTGTGTGGGAACAATTCCATACTGACCAGCAACAAACTTTAAAGACTTTGCAAATAAAATCAGATTCTCTAGCTCAAGGAGCTTGACTGACTGACCTTGTATCAAAATAGGCATCATCCTTTATTATCTTGCAACTATACTACTGTGTGCAGCAAAACAAACAACACCAGCACTGTTTCTCTCTGACAAAGTCAACCTTTTCAACAGGGTGTATGCTGGCATGGCTACATTTACACCATCTGCTCTGCCTTGGGACCATGCCCCTGGAGTGAGCTACAGTTATTAAAGTTCTGGCTCCTTTCATCCCTTCCTGAAGCGATGAAGGCTGACTTGGTAGGAAGTACAACTGGTTTTCAAATTATTTAAGAATTAAATACATTTGTTATCTCATTAGTTAGCTGTTACTGCATTTTATGACACCACCGAGAGAGAGTGAGGGAGTGTTTGGCCAGTGAATGGGGAAATCAGTACATATTCTTTAATCCAGGGCTACTATTTTAAAACAAAGCCATTTAATGCTTTAACACAGAGAAATCTAATTCATTATTTTAAAGTAGTACTTTTCTCCCCAGCTATCATTAGGAAAAGGGGTGGACAACTTTTTTTAGAAAGTCCTTTCTCCTGATCAGCACCAGTGTCTCTCTTCACGTCAACAATCAATGCAACACACCGGCTCAGGAAAAAGTCCAGCTTCCAGCTGATGGGATTCCTCAGTTGCATTCGTTCGGCTTGTAAACTGCAATAAAATCAGTAGGTAGCCCTCATAAAGACAATCTCTAATGCTAGTAAATTAAAATATTTCAGTACTTGAAGCTGCAGTGTAAAGGTACATACACATTTTTTTGGGGGAAATCTTCATTAAAAACAACTTCAATATTACTTTTTTAAATAAACCAGTTTCTAATTAACAAAATGTTTCTCTAGCCACCATTCTCACACCCAAAGACTTTCAAAGTTGTCAGGTAGAGCTGGGCAAAAGTGGGCCCTATTCCCGCAAACATTTAGTCACTTACCTCCAAGGACAGGAGTAGTATATTTTAATGGGAGAGTTCACGTGCTTGTGCATGAGGGTAGTCAGGGCCTCGGTGCTACATTTTCCATGATTTTTCAAAAAAAAATTTACCAATTCACTTGGTGTGATAAAGGATTTTGTGAAATTACAAGAGTTCAAATATTTTACACATATTCAATCCAACTACTTAAACTTAGCCAATTAGGGACTCAATACCATGAGACTTGTGTGTCCCGTCCCAGCCAATTTAAATATTCAGAAAAGCAGTGTACAAATTGTCTGCCAAGTTTTACTCATTCTAACATAAAAAGAAAGTTAGCTCAAAATTGTTGAAAATTAAACAAAATTAGTCCAGCTTGGCAAACTCAAAAATAGAGGGAATAGCAAGTGCTACATTTTGGAGAGAAAAACATAATGCTGCTTCAGTGGCAGGCCTGTTATCCTCTGTAGTGGAGTCTGTATACATCTTAGTCATAAAAGAGCCTTTCATAGGTTATGGGAACTATCTTTCCTGGTTTTCAGCAGCAGTGCAATTGCATCCGTGCTACCAATGGTGCAAGCTCTGGTGCAGAACAAACCCAGGCATTTTTACATCTTGTCATCTGACCTGGTTCAAATCCATGAGATAACCCTGATCTGAGGAAAGGCAGATGCCAGGGCAGTGAAAAAGAGCACACATGGTATCTTTCTCCTGTAGACAAGGCCTGTGTCTGCATGCATTTGCATGGGAGTTAGCAAAGATGTGCTTTAGCCTGCACAAGCTTAGTTGTTTTATATCGTGATACCATTGGTTTGTCTTTGTCCGGCTTTTAGAGGTGCAAAACGTCTTACAGTAGAAGAGTCTGGCTATATCGGGCATATTTGTACCAGCATAATGACTCCAATGCAGTGACAGTGGTTAGACACTGCTGCAAACCTGCAGCACCAGTGCAGAGTGCCTGAGCTTGAAACCAATGAGAGCTGCACCTGTGCAAGCCTTGCTCTATACCAGTGCTGTGCATCTACACTGGAAGACTGCTTCTGAGTTGCTACATTAGTAAACTGCTCCCAGCAGAGACAGATCCCTAAGTCACACTGGTGAGCTGCCGAGTGGTGGTGTGCTGAGATCCATTCTGTCTAAAAATCTTTTCACCCTAGGAAGCCAGAACAGTCAATTTATAGGCAGGACCTGAGCATGTGCAAATATTCTATTGCGTGTTGAGCATGCTATCCTTGACCTTTAAGGTATTCTCTTCTTTGTAGTTTTTTTTTAAACCCTCTCCAACCTCCCCTCAAACTCCTAACTAGCATCTTGCATCTTATTTCATGCTGCGACACCATTAATGGAACCTAATCTCCTTTCTGAAGCAGACTATTAGTGGTGGTAGGAGCCACTTATGAGGTCATACACTGAAACAGCACTTATCTGAAGTAAATGCCTTGTAACTAATCAGGAAGAAGTACCACCCCATTGCTCTCCTCATACACCCCCATGCCCCAAAACTCCATTCATTTACAGTGAGACAAAACCTAGAAAGCCCAAGCTTTGATTTTATTTTTTTAAATGACGCAAGTCATGGCCCTTAAATGCATAGGCTGGAATTAGGAGGGAATAAACAATTAGACAGGGACTGCTGGAACAAATCCTCCTGTTTCATTTTTCTTCTTCACTTGTCTCAGCTGGAGTAGTTTTACCTCCTATTGACACCCATTGTGCTCTTGGCTGCTTGCTACGATGCAGCTGTTTTTTTAATGCTTATCAACCCTCTGCCTTTTTACGATACAAAGGTGACTTGTTAATACAAATGTTGTTGAAGCCTTAATAACAATGAGCCCCAGTTGTGATCAATGATGTTGCACCTTGGCAGGGCATGTATCAATGTTCACAGATTTATTTAAAAGTCATCTGCACAGGACTGCTGATTTTTTATTTTTTAAAAATCTGCGCATAAGCAAAGCGTCCACTGTGTCAGTCTGACATTTCAAATTCTATCGGGTGCTATTATGTAGCACTGAAATTTGATTGTTTCCTATGTTATCTGCTTATTTTCATAGTTATCATTGTCTACCTGCTCAAGAGACTACATCTCGTTACAGTGTGTACGGTAACACCCATGGTTTCATGTTCTCTGTGTATGTAAATCTCCCCACTGTATTTTCCACTGCATGCATCCGATGAAGTGAGCTGTAGCTCATGAAAGCTTATGCTCAAATAAATTTGTTAGTCTCTAAGGTGCCACAAGTCCTCCTGTTCTTTTTGCGGATACAGACTAACATGGCTGCTACTCTGAAACCTACATTTAAACAGAAACCTAGTTCATAGATCAAATTGCAAAATCCTGCTTAATGTCCAGCTTATTTGATCTTTGTAAAAGATATTTTGATTCAACATCTCATAATGCACTTGTTCTTCTCCAAAGATATTTCTAACAAAAGGACAAATATTTGACGGACATTCCCCCTGCCCAAGTTTTGTTTCCCTGTTGAAAACTCAGCCAAACCAGAATGTACTCAACACTTAACCCCCAGCTTAATTGGCACAGCACTTAGTAAGTGGAGTGACCCCATTATAGGAAACAGGACATTATCCATCAAAGTCACACGTGCAAATGATCACCCTTCAAAGGACTATCATGGTTAAAACTAAATTTACCATTGCAAAGTTGACAGGCCCTTTCACTTACATTGGGGTAAATCCAAAGCAACTATTCACATTAATAGCTACACTGGTGTAAAAACACTGGAAGTAAAAGGAGAATCAGGCCAGTATTTTAATTTTCTTATACCTGAACATTAAACCCACCGGAGTCATGGCTTTAAATAGGAAACAAGCCGAACAAGTTACCAAAATGAATTCTCTGAATAATGTTCGCTCAGCAGGTTTTGGAAGGAGGGTTTCTACTTTGAAAGCAGGATTGTTTTCACCCTTGCAGAAGCCTTTAAACTCTACTAAAACAATAGGGGCCCCTGAGACTCAGAAGGTCCATTGGTAGCTCTGAATACAAACTTGTTACAAATGCAAGTCAATTGATAACAAAATGTTCTTAGTACCCAAAACAAAATACTCCCTTCCACCTTTCAAAATATCAGATGAAGCCTTTGAGATTCAGGCAGTAGAAGGAAAACAATATGTCAAATGGAGGATAGATATGCAGACTATGAATTAAGGAAGGAAGAGGATGGACGATTATGTCATATCCCCACTTCCTACTGCTGCTGACTGGAAAAAGGAGGAAAAAAGTAAGAGCTGAGAAGCAGACTATCACCATTATTTTTCACGTTTGTGTAAAGTTGTCTGTTGAAATACCGTGCTAGTTCAATGGAAAATAATAACGGTCCTATAGTCCTCATAGTTCTGGTCCCACCATTGGCACCTAAGTGTTCTACTCAGTTACTAGAAATATACTGCCTTCTCAACTTAGACACACAAATATACACTGCCTGCCCGCCCACCTGCCTCCCCCTCCACAGATGATCTCTTACCACTGAAATGCAGCCATCTCTGGGGTGAAACATACCAACCGTTTAAAAACAGAAAGGAACACTACAGTACATCATTAGAACAGAAAGTGAAATTTCTGGGAGCAGTTTAGGTAGACACAGGAGGATCATACAATTTGGAATCTGGCCAGATTCTCTGTGAAGAGTGCCAGCAGGTCATTAATGACCATCGGCTCTCACTTTCACTTTCCATCTGGAAGATGGGTATTCTCACTCTTCCAACGAAGCTCATCTGCAAAAAGTCACTAATACAGCACTTTGGGAACTCACATTTCGTTTCATAAAATGTTGTACAAAAACGTGTCCCCATTTGTGTGGAAACCAAATTGGTATCAATGGGGAGTTGAATGCAAAAATTGAGGGAAGAATGTGGCCGTAGAAGTTCTAGGATCAGTTCACCCCAGAGCCTAAAAGCTTTTGGTGTTCAACCCATAAAAACTGAATCATTCAGAAAGTGAGCTCTGCTGCTTTTGTAATTCTAAGTAGCAGAGCTATATAACACAGCTGCTTTAGTCTTTGAAAACCATTGCCAGTGTCATATTTTCCTTCGCACCAAATCATTACACCCTTGCATGAATCTAATCAACATTTACAAATTGAAATTAATCTAGCAAACAGACTTTCTCTTATTATAAAATTATTAGGTTCCATTATGTTGTTTTAAAAAAATCCACATAGGGTTTAACTAGAAATTTGACAAGTGACAACAGCAAAAGCAGGAATAGCTCCGAATACCGGAATTAGAAATCTTTGGATTTTTTACCTCTCTATTGTGAGCAATGGAGCCTTTTTTTGGACGCTGTGGTTTAGGCTAGGACTCTCTGAGTCACTGAATAGTTTATATTGTTCAAGGATCTACATATGAGTCATTCATCAGCTTTCAAGTATTTTTGGAATTGTGTTATTTTGCTGAAAATTGCAGGAAAATCAAATTGCAGAAGTGATAAAAAATGCAGCATTGTAGATTTAATAAGATCATGTGACAGAATCAGACCATATGCACAAGAGCATAAAAATTAATCTTAACAAAAATTAGGTCTAGGAAGTAACTGCAGAATTCAACAATGAATTGTTAGGGAGGTATTGTTTTCTGAACATGACCCATTTTACTGAAGCTAGTTATGGTTGCCAAAAAGTTCTTGCTTCAGATGTTGTCCGTGCTTACAATACTTATCATTTCTGCAGCACATTGCAGTTTATCACTTCAATAGCACTTTATATATGTTCAAGGCATTTTAATGGCACTAACTAATTTAGGGCCTGATCCTGCAAATGCTGGATACCATGCACAGGCCTGATCCAAAGCCCATTTAAGTCACTGACTTCAGTGGGAGTTTTGCTCAGAATCATCGTGCTTACTATTTTGAGTAGCTCTATGGAAGTCAGATGCAGGCCTGCTATAAAGCAGATGTTAATTCGTCTGATCTGCAGAGTCCTTTACCAAGTTGATCTTTTCATCAACTTGCATAAGATTTCTTTGTCTGGAATGCTTGATGATGTCAATGAGCCTAACTCAGGACATGGAGGACATGTCAAGGCCACACAGCAGGTTAGTGGCAGAGCTTCTGACTCTCAACCTTGTGCTCAGACTTCTAGACTACATTGCCTTTCATACAATGCCCCTGTAAGCAGAACCAACATGTTAAGGGAAAAGCCTATTTAGTAAAGGGCTCTGCTTGTCAGACACTGGGCATGCCTACGCTGCCACCAGATGTGTGGCTGCATTTCAGGTGGGCGTATCTTACTCTAGCTAGTACAGCTAAGACTAGCAGTGAAGGCAAGACGCAGCAGCATGGGCTTCAGCCCAGCCTGTACAAACAAGCTGGGTACCCAGGGGACTGCCTTGTGTTGCTAGCTCATGCTTCAGCCCACATGACTATCATGGCTTCACGGCTATTTTTAGCTGTGCTAGCTATGTTACAGCTAGCTCAAGGTGCTGCAATCACACCTCTGACTGTAGTATAGACATATCCAAAGACTTCAGCTTTAGGAAAGGGATTCCTTTCGACCACTTGGCTCCAAGAGGTACTTGGAAAGATCAAGTCAAAACACAGAAGCTTTTCTGCTGTTGATAGCTTCTGGTCTTATGCCACAGGAGATGTTGCTTAGGCCTTATCTACGTGGGAGAGTTTGACCAGTTATACAGGTATAATCATAACCCTGCATGGCCTCTCTTGTTCTGGTATAAAAGTGGCTTTTAAAGGTTTAGCTTAAACCCTTTTCCAAGTAATATAAGGTAGACCTTATAAAAAACCAAAAAAACCCAAAACAAAAAACAACAACAAACCATTCTTATATGGAATAAGAGTGTCCACCTGGGGGTTACACTGGTGTAACTACTGTCAGTTCAAATTAACACCTTAGCTTATACTGAAAAAACTTTCCCATGTAGACTAGGCCCTAGAAAATGATTAATTCAGCATTTGTAGAGTTAATTTTGGTTATTTTGATATGTTTAAGGTGGAAGCAAGATGAGGACAATCATATCAGCCCTGTTACTGTCCACTGTGGTAAAACTTATGAGAGGCATGTCACAATTCAGGGCAACTGCACCTGTATTTCCCTTCTGTGGTCCAGCAAGGGAATGCACTCTAGGCTTCTGGCTCCCCAGCCGATGCCTCTCATGGGTCTTCCCCTTCTCACCAGAGTATTTCCAGGCTGAACAATTCCATGATTATCTTATGGCCTCTCCAGTAAAAGACAGACTGCCTACTGCTTTGCTTCTCTCATCAGAGACAGTACATAATATAACTGCCACAGTTAAATTACCACACTGTCCTTTTTAAGCAAGCACGATTTATTCTTAAGGTAAAAGCATTACAGAAAAAACATATTAAAACAATTAAAGAATCTATATGCCTGATAATAAACTTACCAGAGATTACCTCCTCACTCCAACAAGGGATCTGTTTGGCAATTAGTCCTTCAAACTCCAGAGAGTTTTTTCTGTGGTCACGAGTTCACAACAGCTTTTGGGGCCTCAGTGGCCAAAGACCTTCCAACTATTCCCTGAAGACTGATGCCCTCCCTTGGAGATCAGAAGGAAGGTCCTGAGTCAGTTTTAACTCAGGCTATTTAACCAAAAATCCTTTCTTTGTCTGTTGGTCCCCGGAGAATCCAATTTGAACTGGTATCAGCGGGTGTCTTTCCAGGTGGTGCTACTTCTCTGGAGGTGTTACAAGCAAAGTGAATTTGCCTAACCACCCCTCACTCTTCTTAGCTCCTGGAGGGCTGTGGTCCCCCTCCCCTGTGCAAATATATACAATCCCTCACTGGTACATAAATATTTGCATTTTTAATACAATGAACTCCTAAAATACTTCACTTAATTCAGTCAGGTTTGTCCAGGATATTTTACGATTATTGTCATATCTGTCACAAAAGGGATCGGGGAGGAAATCTTTGAGAGGATCTTTTTCACCAAAGTCTATGGGATCAGCGGGGATGAGATACATTCACTCTGACCCACCCAATTTCCCCCCACTCTCCCAGTCCTGCAGAGACTATTCCATGAGAAGAAGAGGAGGGAGCCGTGGAAGTGGCTGACCTTTTTTCATGCAGTTAACATGAGAGCTGCATACAGAAGGAACCCCCTGTGAGCAGATCCAGAGAGCACAATACTGGCCACTCAGCTTTAAAATCACTGCCTCTAGCACTATATCTGTGAGGCCAATGTTATTACTCTGTATTAAAGATAGGGGCACTGAGGCAGGTGGGGAGAGTGGCTTGTCAGAGCCAAGATTAGAACTCAGGCGCTTCTGACTCAGAGGCCTTTGATCAGACAGTGGACCATCCCTCTCACATACATTTTATAAAAACCAGGTCCTGAACTGCAAGTGGTATTAGCCTGTTTATTTTCCCATCTAGGGAGTTTAAAATCTGTTCCCCCAAAGTAATTTGTTTGTGATTCTTCTTCTTTAGCAGGACCTCCCAAGATCAAGGCCCCTTTGGGGTAGGAGTTGTTCAAACACATATAAAGACATGATCCATGTCCTGAAGCACTTATTCCAGTTTCAGATTTAAGAAAAACAGCTACCTGGAAAGGAGTTTATCAGAGGCTAACATTAACTAAAGTTCATTTCTTTTCCCCAGCCAGCTTTGCCCAGTATTACAAAGTGGAGTACTATACAATTATACATTTTCAATAAAAAGGTGAGACTAGATAAAATACAGAGCTGGTCAAAAATATTATATTGTTTGAACATGTTTGCAGAAAATTTGCCCATTTCTTGTTGAAAAATTGTGAAGCTTTTTGACCAACTGCAATAAAATATTTTACAGATATGTGCGATATCGTGGCACCTATTAACTCAGTCATTCCAGTACGTCATGTATTCATGTCATTCAAGCTTGTTTCAGGTACAGGTTACTTTTCCATTAATTATATTCCAGCACATGTATACATATCAGCGCTGTTGGGGTTGTCTATTTCTATTAGTTTAACAAGCCTATTAATGAGATTGCTCTATAATTGAACCTTTTCATGGGTCCCTTGGTAATGAAATTATGCTAATCTGAATTTGCAACCACAAGGCATCCATCATACTTGATCAAACAGTAAACATCAACAGTGGTACGCTAGGAGTGTAAATGTGCTGTTAATTATTACAGAAATGAACAAACCCCATTATTTCGTCTTTCCATTTGTGTGACTTAACATAATGGGCGAAGATAGAGTATGTCAGACATCCACTATGTGGCAGCATGGTCCACTTAACAGAGCATGAACTTGTAAATCCTGAGATAAAATATCTCCAGGCCTGCCGCACTTTTTGTGTATTAGAGGGGAAAGAACATGTACCTGTGTCACACCAGTATGAGTCAGTGCTCTGGGAAAGGCAATTCTACTGATCAATTATTTACCTTAAAAAAGGCATCAGAATTCCCAACTGCTGGAATTTTTCAGTTCTAAAGCATGTAGGCGTTCTGGCTTGTGGCTCATTGAGAGTTTGAATTAAACAAATATCTCAGAAATACTGGTTTCTCCTTTATATCTTAAAAAAATATACCTCACCTATGTATCTAAATTTAGGCATCTAAATCCATATTTAGGCAAGTTCAGTGAAAGCAGCCTGATTTTCCAGAGACACAGAGCTTCTGCAGTTCCCACTAACTTCCATTGGCTCAGAACCTCTGAAAATCAGGCCACTCTTTTCGGTTTCTAAATATGCATTTAAGCTATCTAAATGCAGACCCCGGAGCTTGAAAATTTTGGCCAGTCTTTTTCAGGTTACAATTACCTTTGTCTTTTATATCATAATGCAACTCCATTTCCAAGCTGCAAAATGAGATATTAGAAAAGTTCCTTTCATACATTCATAGCTGGACAAAGGAAAAAAAAACAACTAAAAAGTGAGATTTATCATTCTTGCTTCATCGATGATGCCTCCGTGCATGTATTACTGTTGAGAGTACTCTTACAGTCTCTTTTAGAAGATAAATATCAAAATAAGATAACCTTGTATCTTCACTGATATCTTTGTCACTACAGCAGCCGTATCCCTAGCTCACTTTCATAAACAAGCCCTTCCTCCCTTTTTGAACTTCCACTGATGTTTCATATTTAGCTGAGCACTGTGGCCTTACCCATTATACTAATTCTATTTTTTTAACCCATGTGTTTGATTCATCTATTTCCCTTGCCTTTTTAGCATTTAGCATACAGCAGCTTGGACCTAGTTGAAAATAAATAATTCTCCAAATCTTCAAGCTTCACAACACATTCATACCCAAAATAAATTTAAAAATTTTAAATTTTTGCACGGGATTGCCATTCCTTCTGAACCACTGAGAGATACACTGTGTCAGCTACGAAAGGTCTGTGCTAGTCAGTGTATTCAATAGGTTTTAAACATATGCTGAAACAAGTATACAAGCTATGGTGTTCCTGTTTACTGTGGAGTCTACTGACATAAAAATCAAAGGCAAAATTCCTAGTGTTTCCAAAAAACAATATATATCCTTTGTGTCACTCTGCATGAGCCAATGCATTACATTAATTCAACTTAAGTGCCACATTTTTATGTTTGTTATCTATAGTAATAATAAAAAAAATTAACAGCATTTTCCTATTCTTAAAACCTTTTGCTTTTAAAAAAATCCTAATTTTAATATTAAACATTTTATACAAACAAAAAAAAAATAAATGTTTGAAATTCTACTCCTAGAAGCTTTCAAGCTTCTCATTTATTTATTGATGTCCTTCTAATAGATTTTGAAATTTTGAAACAAGCTTGACTCCTCCCCTTTTTTAATTAAAACTGACTTTTATATTTATCCTGACATTGTTCATAAACTCAGGCTAGAGAATCAATTTATTCAAAAAAGATGTTACGTATTGAGTTACATCAGTTTCCTTCCAATATTGTGTCAACATTTGTCAAAAGAGAAGAATACAACACTTGATGTGAGCTACTATTTAGAAAGGGCCAATTTAAAGTAAAAGATCTACCTTTACTTATGTTAAGTAACATCTTATGCCTGGAGTACCCCTATAAATAAGGCTACCAGAAACTGGCTGAAAATAAACTAGCACATAGCTTCCTTCTTCTTCTTCTGCATCCTTACAGAGCTCATCTGCTTGACAACGATCCAAAGCAAAGCAGACCGATGCATGTTCATTTTAATCATCTGAATCAGATGCGACCGGCAGAAGGTCGATTTTCTTTTTTGGTGGTTTGGGTTTTGTAGTTTCCACATCAGAGTGTTGCTCCTTTAAGACTTCCAAAAGCATGCTCCCCACATTGTCCCTCTCAGATTTTGGACGGCACTTCAGATTCTTAAATCTTGGGTCGAGTGCTGTAGCTATCTTTAGAAATCTCACATTGTTACCTTCTTTGCGTCTTGTCAAATCGACTGTGAAAGTGTTCTTAAAATGAACATGTGCTGGGTCATCATCCGAGACTGCTATCACATGAAATATATGGCAGAATGCGGGTAAAATGGAGCAGGAGACATACAATTCTCCCCCCGAGGAGTTCAGTCACAAATTTAATTAATGCATTATTTTCTTAACGAGCAACATTAGCATGGAAGCACGTCCTCTGGAATGGTGGCCGAAGCATGAAGGGGCATACAAATGTTTAGCATATCTGGTAGGTAAATACCTTGCAACGCCGGCTGCAGAAGTGCCATGCGAATGCCTGTTCTCACTTTCAGGTGACATTGTAAATAAGACACAGGCAGCATTCTCTCCCGTGAATGTAAACAAACTTGTTTGTCTTAGTGATTGGCTGAATAAGAAGTAGGACTGAATGGACTTGTAGGCTTTAAAGTTTTACATTGTTTTGTTTTTGAGTGCAATTATGTTAAAAAAATCTACATTTGTAATTTACACTTTTATCATAAGGAGATTACACTACAACGCTTGTATGAGGTGAACTGAAAAATATTATTTCTTTTGTTTATCATTTTTTACAGTGCAGATATTTGTAATCAAAATAATATAAAGAGAGCGCTGTACAATTTGTATTCTGTGTTGTAATTGAAATCAATGTATTTGAAAATGTTGAAAAACATCCAAAACTATTTAAATTCAATTGGTATTCTCTTGTTAAACAGTATGATTAATCACAATTAATTTTTTTTAATCGCAATTAATTTTTTTTTGAGTTAATCGCATGAGTTCGCTGCGATTAATCGACAGCCCTACTTCATAGTTGTTGCTTGTCACCGTCTCCCCAAGTTGACTTCAGCCATGTAGGTATATCAGGTTCATTCTGCTACACACCCACAAACCTGCCCAGAATCACAAAAAGAAGCCTTTTGATGCAAAAAGATAAAAATGTCAAACTGTAGGCAGAATTCTTCATGGTTAAGCTCCTACACATTCAAAATGACAGGTTTGTGCAAGCAGATGAAGTTGCTATTAACTGATTTGCACATGCAAATACAATTTACTTCTGTATTCACTTGGAAATGTCTAATCGCAGGAAGAAAAACATTGGCATGCAAACCTGTGGCTGTAACTGCAGGTGCTGCAGCTGCAATTGAATCCATGTGGCTGGGCCCTTGGGCCTGCATGGAATCCTGTTCAAGTCAACTGGTCACCACAAGGGATGCAGGAGAAGTCTATCCATGCAGATCTGGTTGTAGCTCAGATGGTGGAAGTCGTATTCAAGCATCTTTGAAAATCTGGCCATAAAGCAGGATCTCTTTCCACTGTGAACTTTCATTTTAATTTCTCATCCCTTCCCAACTCCGTTCAAGCTTTAGCATGTAGATATGATTGTTAAAAATACAATTTTTATCTGTTTTGAGCAAATTCATACACAAGTAAATATCTATAGTCTCATGTGTTAAGCTAAACAGAGCTAAATATGCAATTTAAAGTGGGCAGCAGTAATATATAGCTAGTGGTTATACCATGCATCAGAACCTGTCTTGCAACCATTCATCTGAGTAAACTATTAAATTCAGTGGTACTAGATGAAGTCTCCCCATGAAAGTTTAGGGCTCTCAGCTGCTCACAGGATCAGGTCCCATGCCAGTAAAAATTCCCAGATTTGTAGATTTTAAATCCAGCAGGAACCATTAGGATTATCTAGTCTGACCTCCTGTATAATACCATCATGGAACGGAATTAATTCAGGGATGTCCTAAGTACAATAGCTGTGGTTGAACTAGAGCATATCTTTTAGAAAAACAGCCAAACTTGATTTTAAAATGTCCAGTAATGGAGAATCTACTACAACCCTGGGTAAATTGTTCCAATGATTCATTACCCCCACTATTAAAAAATGGCACCTTCTTTCTAGTCTGAATTTGTCTAGCTCCAACTTCCAACTATTCAATCTTGTTATACCTTTGTCTGCTTGATTTAAGAACCCTTTATTATCAAATTTCTGTTCCCCATGTAGGTACTTATAGACTGGGATCATGTAATTCCTTTACCTTTTTTTGGATAAATTAAGTAGATTGAGCTCCTTAATCTTTCATGTTTTCCAATCCTTTTGTCATTCTCATGGCTCTTCTCTGATTCCTCTACAAATATTCAACATCCTTCTTGAAGGGTGGATACCAGAACAAGATACACTGTTTCAGCAGTGGTCACACCAATGCCAAAGACAGATGTAAAATAAGCTCTCTACTCCTACTGGATATTCCCATTTATACATACAAGGAGCACATTAGACCTTGCACAGGGACCTCATGTTCACCTGGGTATTCATCATGATCTCCAAGTCTTTTTCAGAGTCACTGCTTCCCAGAATAGATTCCCTGATTCTGTAAGTATGGTCTACACCAGCGACACTCAGACTGAGGCTCGGGAACCACAAGTGGCTCTTTAATGTATCTCCTGCATCTCTTTACAGCACATAATATTAAAATACTGTGTGATTTAATTATCAACCAATCTAAGTTATTAACCAATCAGGATGCTTTTACTATGTTATTAACCAATTGTAGTTGATAAAATAATAATACTTGGTCAATCATTTTGCTGTGAGAATTATATATATATTCACACATATACTAAATATTTCCCGTCATACTGTTTAAATATGATTATATAGTACTATAGTAAATGAAACAATGAATTCACACTACCGTGGTTCTTCTGGGTAATGCTGATTGCTAATCTGGCTCCAGAGCCACTGAGGTCTGAGCATCACTGGTCCACATTATTTGTTCCTAAATGTTTGATTTCACATTTGACTATACTGAAATACGTGTTATCTGATTGTGCCCTTCTTACCAAGCAATCCAGATTTCTTGGTATCAGTAACCTGTTCACCTCATTATTTACCACTCCCCAAATCTTTGTGTCATCTACAATCTTTATCAGTAATGATTTTAAGTTTTCTTCCAGGTCATTGACGACAATATTAAATACAGTATTGGGCCAAGAAACAATCCTTGCAGGATATTATTAGAAACACCCCCATTCAATTATAATTCTTTGTTTATGATTACATTTTGAAACCTATTAGGCATTTTAAACTGTTTAATGTGTGCCATGTTGATTTTCTTTCTTAATCAAAATGCCTTACAGGGCCTAAGTATATTACATTAACGCTATTAATTTTATCAATCAAATTTGTAATTTCATCAAAAATAATATTAAATTAGTTTGACACAGTCTATAGTCTATAAACCTATGTTGGCTGGGATTATATTACCCCCTTTAATTCTTTATTAACTGAGTCCCACATCAGCCATTCCCTTATTTTGTCTAGGTTTAACGTAAGTCTGACAGACCGAGAATTAATTAGGTGGCTCCATTTACTTTTTTTAAACACTGGCAAAACATTTCTTTTCATTGTCTAGAACTTCCTCAGTGTTCCAAGACTTATTAAAAATCAACATTAATAATCCAGAGACCTCCTCAGCTAACTCCTGTAAAACTTTTGAATGCAAGTAATCCAGATCTATTGGGTTAGGGTTAGGGTTTAAAAATGTCTGACTTTAGTAGCAGCTGTTTAATATTTTTGTTTTTTACTACTGGAATGAGAAGTATTCTGTCATCATCATATGATATGAATAAGTACATGTCATCTTGCTTTTTTCCAAATACAAAACAGAAATATTCATTCAACAGCCTTTTCTACATTATTATTCACAATTCTATGGTTTCCATTTAGTAAGAGACCAAATACCATGGTTAAAGTTAGTTTGTTCCCAATATGCTTAAAAAGTTCTTTTTTATTGTTCTCATGTCTGCTGGCTATAGAATTCTCTTTTTGTCCTTTTGCTTTCCTTATCAATTTTCTACAATTCCTAACTTCTAGTTTATATTCCTTGCTTTCAACTTCCCTGTTTTCCATTTATTTATATATTTTATTACTGAGTTCACTTCCCCTTTAAGTCCGACTGTTTTCTACTTTGTTGGTTTTTAAAACCAACATAGCCTTCTTTCTCAACTGTAGCTTTTTGGTAAATGTTCTAGTAAAATGTTCTTAAACAGTTTCAAATTATTATTCATATTTTTCTGTTGAATTTTTTACCCACAGCTGATTTAGCTCATAAATGTTTTCATATGAAAATGATCCTTTTAAAGCAGCAAATGTGTGTGCGTTTGCATATTATATATATTTTTTTTGGTTGGGACTTTATTCTTTTTGTACATAAATGTAATTAAGTCATGATCATTTGCACCTAAACAATCACTAATTTTTAATTCTGTAATCAATTCCTCTTTATCTGTCAATGTGAGATTTCCCTTAAATTGGATGCAACAGTTCTTGAGTTAGGAAATTGTCATCTATAATTTTTATAAATTCCAAATAAGTTTTAGTATAAGCAACATGAGGCCTCCTGCATGTACCACTCTGATTGAAATGATACTACAGTGCCTTCTTTGACAGTAACCATATTGGCTTCAGTATAAGAATAATGACCACATAACATAATATTGCTGGCTTCAATGACATTTTTATCTAGAGGCTTGTATGGCAAGGGTCTCCTCAACTGTACTTTATGAAGCCATGTGCAGTCCTGATCGTGCCATCCTTCCTCATGTGAATAACCACACTGATGTGTTAAAGGACTACTTGCATGGATATGGATCGCAGGACTGAACACATAGATTGTATAGGAGGTGCACTGGGTGTGTACAAAATAACAGCAATAGGGAGTCTGCCTGCAATTGACATAAAGCAGAGAAATAGGTTGAATCATTCATCTGGAGACCTGTTCATGCCCGTAGGTTAATATATTTATTAGGGCTGTTGATTAATTGCAGTTAACTCATGCGATTAACTCAAAAAAAGTTAATCACAATTAATTGCACTGTTAAACAATAGAATATCAATTGAAATTTATTAAATATTTTTGGATGTTTTTCTACATTTTCAAATATATTTATTTCTGTTACAACACAGAATACAAAGTGTACAGCACTCACTTTATATTATTTTTTTTATTACAAATATTTGCACTGTAAAAAGATAAACAAAAGAAATCGTGTTTTTCAGTTCACCTCATACAAGTAGCGTAGTGCAATCTCTTTACCTTGAAAGTGTAAATTACACATGTAGATTTTTTTTGTTACATAGCTGAACTCAACAACAAAACAATGTAAAACTTTTAGAGCCTACAAGTCCACTCAGTCCTACTTCTTGTTCCACCAATCGCTAAGACAAACAAGTTTGTTTATATTTACAGAAGATATTGCTGCCTGCTTCTTATTTACAATATCACTTGAAAGTGAGAACAGGCATGCTCATGGCACTTTTGTAGTTGGCATTGCAAGGTATTTATGTGCCAGATATGCTAAACATTGGTATGCCCCTTCACGCCTTGGCCAGAGGACATGCTTCCATGCTGATGATGCTCGTTAAAAAAAAAAAGGCATTAATTAAGTTTGTGACTGAACTCCTTGGGGGAGAATTGTATGTCTCCTGTTCTGTTTTACCCACATTCTGCCACATATTTCATTTTATAGCAGCCTCAAATGATGAATTTGTTAGTCTCTAAGATGCCAACAAGTCCTCCTTTTCTTTTTGTGGATACAGACTAACACGGCTGCTATTCTGAAACCAGCACATGTTGTTCATTTTAAGAACACTTTCACAGCAGATTTGACAAAACACAAAGAAGGTACCAATGTGAGATTTCTAAAAATAGCTACATCATTTGGCCAAGGATTAAGAATCTGAAGTGCCATCCAAAATCTGAGAGGGACAAAATGTGAAGCTTGCTTTTGGAAGTCTTAAAAGAGAAATACTCTGATGCGTAAACTATAGAACCATCAAAAAAGAAAATCAACATTCTGCTGGTAGCATCTTACTCAGACGATGAAAATGAACAGTCATCGGTCCACTCTGCTTTGAATTGTTATTGAGCAGAACCCATCGTCGGCATGGATGCATGCCTTCTGGAATGGTGGTTGAAGCATGAAGGGACATATGAATCTTTAGCACATCTGGCATGTAAATATCTTGCAATGCTGTCTACAACAGTGTCATGCAAACACCTGTTCTCACTTTCAGGTGACATTGTAAACAGGAAGCGGGCAGCCTTATCTCCTGCAAATTTTAACCAAATTAGTTTGTCCAAATGATTGGCTGAAGAAGAAGCAGGACTGAATGGACTTGTAAGCTGTAAAGTTTTACATTGTTTTATTTTTGAATGAAGTTTTTTTTTTGTACATATTTCTACATTTGTAAGTTCAACTTTCATGGTAAAGAGATTGCACTACAGTACTTGTATTAGGTGAACTGGAAAATACTATTTCTTTTGTTTCTTTACAGTGCAAATATTTGTAATAAAAATAAATATAAAGTGAGCATTGTACACTTTGTATTCTGTGTTGTAATTGAAATCAATATATTTGAAAATGTAGAAAACATCCAAAAATATTTAAATAAATGGTATTCTATCATTGTTTAACAGCATGATTAATTGCAATTTATTTTTTTAATTACTTGCCAGCCCTAATATTTAGAGTTGCCCTGCATAGTTGCTTTAGCATAGTCCAAAAACAAAACAAAACTGGATCACTGACTAGTCCAACTAGGTATGTTTAAATGTACCTGCAACTGCAGCACTGGTGAAATGAAATTGAAAGCCAATAAGAGTTAGGTGCCTGTCATTTCTGCCTTTGAAAATCTCTCTCTACATTTTCAAAAGAACTCACCACCAAAACTCAAGCCAGATTTTCCAAAGTACTCAGCAGCTCCCACTGTGACACACATGAACAATGTTCTGAATTCTTTTGATAATCTGGCCCCAAGTCACTATTTTGTAAAGCCCAAGAGGCATTAACTATGTCCATAATAAAAACCATTGGTGTTCAAATGTGTTGTATATACTGAGATTTGTTTAACACTTTTTTTATTAGCCATATACCTCCCTTGCTGAGATTTTCAATTCAACCTAAGGGCGTTAAGCACCCAACTCCAACAGAGAACATAATAAATCCCAGTGACATGACTGGAAGTTCAGAACTGCACATACTAAACATGTGGACTGAGATTTTTGAGAGGCCTTGAGGAGTTGGGTATCCTCCTCCCCTGGGAAAAAAATTATGGTGAAATTTTGGCAAAGAGTGAAGTACCTCTGGATTTATGGAATAACTGTCAGAAGGATTTGGTCCATTCAGTCTACAGTGTTCATGTCTTTTACTGTTAAGGTATTTCCAGGTAATTATCAAATGCACACTAAATCCAGTGTCAATATGAATATTTCACTGCTGATTAAAAAAAAGTTACAGGGAAGCTAGAATCTCTAAAGAATTCCAGGCTTATTGGTTACATATACCAAAACTCCTGAAGCTGATTTACTTTTGCACACTTCCAAATAGCTTGTGCCTGTCAATCCTTGTCGCCCATCTTTTCCTGGATGAGTATGTCTCGATCACGACAACCCAAGATAAACGAAGTGCCTGAGGATATAAACATGCATTAAACAGCCATGCATGCTTTGAATCACAAAGGGATGTAGGACTTGACTGATCAGAATAAAATAGAGAAATGGGAAACCTACATGAAAAGTTGATGTTTTCTTTGTTTTAATAATACTACAAGGGGAGAGGGTCCAAATGCTCGGTGAAAACTGTAAGAAGGAATCTCTGACAAGGGACTATATATTCACCTGTGTATACCCTACCTACCCATATATAGTCTAACCTATCTAGGTATCTACTAACTGTAGTATCTGAGCTCCTCACAGTCTCTAATGTATTTTATCTCATCACACCCCTGTGAGGTAGGGCTGTACTATAACAGATGGGGAACTGAGCCTCAGATAAACAAAGGGCTTGTCTACATGGTGCCTGCAAAGTGGTGTGATTTGTAAAGTGCTCTAATGTCCTGCGCTTTAACTGTCCCATGTACACCCTGCTAATACGCTCTAAAAGGCACCTAATTCACATTAATGTAGCCATGTAATGCGAACTAGGTACGTTTTAGAGAATATGCCAGCAGGGTCGAAATGGGGCAGGCAGGGTGCAGCATGTTGGAGGACTGTAAACCTCTTTGGCACGCTTTGCCGCCACTGTGTAGACAAGCCCTAACTGACTTGCCCAAGGTTGCAGAGGAAGTCTATGGCAGAACAGGAAACTGAAGCTAGGTTTCCCATGTGACAGGCCAATGCCTTACTCAGTAGATATTCCTTCCTCTCTGCTAAACAACAGAGTCAGCTTGCAGCACTGCAAGATGAAGTTCCCAAATAAATAAGCACATTTGTACTGTATCAGCTTTGATGGAAAACCATGGGAGCTGGTTACTGTCTCTAGACGTATTCTGCAGGGGTAGATGTAGAAAAGCACACTGTGGCTAGAGTGACCTTTACTATAGCTACACAACATGCAGATTCTAGAGAGAAAGAGTGTGTGCGTGTGTGAGGAAAACATGGGTCTATGTGACAGTGTCCCAGGAAGCTCAGAGGCTTTCTTTTCTCTCTAAGAATCAAACTACTTGGGTGGATGAGTCATTCCATAGTTTAAAACACAAGATTAACCCCCTTTCGCCACCACTCCTGTGCCCAATCACTGTCTCAAAAAATTGCACACATGGACAAGAAAGCTAGTACATTATAATCTTCAAGATTGAGACACACTTCTCTCTAAGGCTTTGAAATATGGAATAGTTTACACTTAAAGGTAATTGTTGCTATCCAGCAATATACTTATAGGACTGCCACCACAATCTTACCAGAGCACCTCACAAACAATGAATTGACCCTCAAAACATCTCTCTGAGGTAGGAAAGTGTTATGATGTCCCTAACAAAATAGTTTTCTTTTTAAGATCACTCAGCATCATAAAGGTACACATGCACATCAGGTTTATTTTTGTAAAATTTTTGCCAATGTATACATTTTACCTGACAGACCCTACAAACAGTATTTACTTTATTTATTTTGTTATTTAAGGTTCACCCTAGCTGATCAGGTTTCATAGCTATACTATGGATATAGATTGTCCATGAGAGGGGCAAACTGACATCTAATTAGATTTCATGTTAAGTCTAGATGCAGCAATTATGACTTCTGAATAAAAGTGGTTGTTATTTAGCAGGGTAGCCTAAGCAATGCGCATAATTATTATAATTATTGTGTACCTAATGATATCTAATAGGAATCAACATTGCAAATAAATGCTGTAAAGTGTTCAGCAGGGTGGCCTGCACTTTGCTGAAAACTAAACAACAAAGGTTAATAAATATGTTTGCAGATATTGTTTTACAGGAACCCTGGGCAGCAATATCTGTTGGAGATTATCTACATTAGGACTCAACAGACCAGAAAACATCCAGAACAACAGTCTTGGTACCAGTTTACAGTGGCTGCATATTAAAATAGCTAAACTGGATTCTCCCCTCTCCCGCCACATAGGTCCAAGTATAAAATAGATGGATAATTTCTCTATAAAATCACTTAGTGGACAAAACTCTACCTCACTGAGCGAATGCTACAAATTAGAGACTGTGAACCTGACCAGACAATCAGTTCTTCCGTTCAACATGTCTGTTTAATTCTGACTCTATGTAAAGTCTGAAGCAGATACAACCCTTTGAAGTGACGATTACAGTTGCTGCAGATGATGCCTAACCCATTTGCAATGTATTAGCAAAAGAATTGCATGTATGTAATGAAGACAATGCCCACTGCTGATAGAAGTGACATGTTATAGATTTAAAACTGTTTGTGATTACAAAGCATATTTCAGAACCTTCCACTTCCACAGCCTATTGTGTTTTCAATTATCTTCCAAACCACGCAAACTAGAGAGAGACTTATCAAGCATAATATCCTCAAAGACTTCTCGCCATGCCTTCTTCAGAGAGGTCAGATATGCCATGGGAAAAACCAACACAATTTACAATATATGCTGCCATTAATAAATGCTGTTAGCAACAAAATGGAGAAAACACATAATTATATTCATAAATAGATTTCAAATGAAATTTGAGAGTTTGTAAATTTTAATGTATTCTGATAGGGATTTATGAGCTGGCACAAAGGAGATAAAAATCATCCAGTCTTATATTCATTGGCGTATTTAAGTGTATTGATTTGAACTTAAGTATATTAGGTTTTGGATAGCATATATGTGAATCCAAGGCTGCAAGTGAGTGGGGAGGTGCATGTATAAATAAAAGTCACCTACATCCAGGCAGGCCATAAAAAGACCCAGTACCATTTAAGCCTTATAGTAGGGATAAGAGTGTGGGAGAAAGTAGAGGGATCACATAGGGCCTTCTGCATCCACAACCCATAACAGTGAGGGTGCTCCATGCTGGTCCTAGACAGGCTGCTTTGGGGGTTGGGGAGGGGCATTAAAAGCAGTGAGATAATGAAAGGGATACTAGATTCATGGTTTTGCAGGCTCTGTGACTGGGAATTCCCCAATATGAGATGAGGTTGATTTTCCAAACTAGAGACTGAAATAGTGGCAGTGGGTTGGGAGTGGGATGTAGGTGAATTCCACCTCTCAAATCCCTGCTTAGTTTCCTACACAAACCCAGTGTATTTACAAAAAGAAAAGGAGGACTTGTGGCACCTTAGAGACTAACAAATTTATTTGAGCATAAGCTTTCGTGAGCTACAGCTCACTTCATCGGATGCTGTAGCTCATGAAAGCTTATGCTCAAATAAATTTGTTAGTCTCTAAGGTGCCACAAGTCCTCCTTTTCTTTTTGCGGATACAGACTAACACGACTGCCACTCTGAAACCAGTTTATTTAGGCTTTCTAGAGGGAGGGTGAATTTAATTCAAAGTGTAGAATTTTCCTACTATGGCATGGTCATCAGACACACCCATTGGTGGTCATTCTTTGCCATACTGCAGGCGTTTTCTGCTGCAAATAAAATCAATAAAAAGAGAACCTCTAATATAGACACAGTTCAGGTAGAAAGGGAATGATACTGGTCAAGAGAGAAGGAAACATTTGCAAGGTCTGAGGTTTACAAGAATTTGGTGCACCTTGGAATGTATATTTCAGTGGAGCACCAGCACATTTGAGAAGGCTGAGACCAGTAGGACGTAGTGGATAGGTTGTTGAATTCTTCTGCCAGGTATAAAAGGGCATAGAATGGATAGGCCATCTGATTGCCTCCTGTATTGGGGGTTTGTGGGCCACCATGTAAGGAAAAGACATCGGCTAAGGACAGGAGGCCATTCTTACAAGGACTTTCCATCTGAAGTGGTAGCTGGCCACCTAATTCTTCACCTCTAATGGGGCCGGCCAAGGCCAATAAGGAAATACCAAGCATTAAGATAATAGGGAATGGTTGGAGATAGGCTGGGATGTATTTGACGGGAACCAGCCACCCTTATTAGGGTGGGAATGCTACTAGATTTGGATGTAATTCAGATACTTTTTGGATGAGAATAATACATATCCATGCAAATCGATATATTTGAATTTGAGACAAAACAACGGTCAAGTTAAATTAACATTATCTTGAGAATGGATGAATGCTTTTGTATGAAATGTCATTGTGTACAATGGTGGACTATTATAGGATCTAAAAATGGCATAGGGAGGATCAGTTCACCCACACTTCAGACAAAGGGCTTTGTTCTGCAACCCCCCAATGCATGGCTCTCACAAGGAAGTCACTGGGAGTTCCACACATGGGTAGGGGTAAAAGAATCAGCCTGAAGCATAGATCTTTCCTTGCCTGAGTCTGCTGTTGGCATAAGGCTAAGTAGCTTTAGAATAAAAGTTTTATTCCTCTATATAAATATCATATACATGCCATAAATGCATAACTAGAAACAGTGCATTTCAACATATGCTTCAGCATATGGCCCTTTAAATATGCGAGGCAGGCACCAATAACAATAATGAAATGAAATATGGCCTTTAACCCAAGTTGGGTTTTATTAGAAACTACTACAAGGTGCCATTGTCATGTTGAAAGTAATCAATCAACTGATTATTATTTTAAAACAAGAGGAAAAGCAGCAATGTTTTTCAGAACAAATAAGAGGTCTCGTTCTTGGCACAGCTGTCACGGGGTTGTGTGGGGGAAAGTAAAATTATGAAGTCACTTCCAACTCAGAGAAGGCATAATTTTTTAATCACAATTTTTTTAAACTACAAATGGAATTTATTTAAAAGTTCATGAATTAAAGATATGCTTAGAAATTGAGTCCAGCTTCCTAAAATTATATGTAATACATCTGTACAGTAAATTAAGCCAAATTCTATTTAAATTTTGATTGCTACCTCATAGCTATCAATTAACGTACTGTATCCATAAAACATATGTCTTCAGCACACATTTGACATGCAAATGACTTCTATGCACATTATAAGCCCAATCCTGCCCTGAAGAACAGTTGTGTATTACCATATCTATCGTAAAATCAAGTACTATGTTTGTGCACTATTTTATCAGCAATTTTACTTTAGTAAACTCCACGCTTTAAAGAATATTATAGTGTAATAACATGTAGCATGTAACTTTCACAGAACACCAATGTTACATTCCAGATCAGACACCACAAAGTTTTCAGTGACACCAATAATATTTTCAGCTTTGAGAGTCATCACGTTCTTCCTATTTTATTTCTTCACTGCTTCTTCAGGGCCAGATCATTTATTCCTTGCACACCTTAATCTTCCATTGACTTCAATGGGAATGTTAGGTTGCAAGGAATACAGGATTGGTTCCTTCCCAATTCAAACAGAAAGATAACAGAACTACCTCAGCACAAACTTTGTAAATGGATCATGAGGTGGGCCAGTGGGGATTAAGAGTGAATTCCTACTCAGCATGAGTAAGAGTGGAAGCATCAGGACCATAGAAAGGCCCAAATCCTAGCTGCCTTACTTATGGAGTAGGATTACATAGGTGAGTAAGGGAAGCAGAATTTGGTGTAAGGTTGTTCTTGGGTTTTATGAATAAGCTAGTTAATAAAACATCTGAGGTGACCTTGAAATGCAAATTCCAGAGAGGTTTGGAACTGTGGGATGTGTTATAGACATGGGAAATTCAGATCCCTGGTACAATTCAGAAGCTCCTCTCAAATTTTAGGGGAGTTTGGGTTGGGTCCACCTCTGTGTGTATGCACAATGTGTGTGTGTGTGTTATATAAATTCACACACAAAATATTAGAGATGACCCCAATCTAACCATGTCTTATACGTCTGTTTGTCTCTCTCTCATTCCCTCTCATATACACACACTATTTAATTGATTTAAATATTTGCAGCACTTCTAGTAACCTAGCCTCAGCTTATTGATTAGTCTAGCTGCTGGGGGAAGGTTGTTGCTTCATTAAAAAACAGTGACTCAGCCTGTCAGCACAGTGGAGCCATTTGTACACTCAGGATAGGCTGCAGCACAATACTGGAAACTTCTTTTTTTAAAAGAAATGTAACTGATGTTTATTTGTTTGATTGAAACATATTTCCACATTCTTGCTCAGCATTCAAACCCCGCTATAACTACTAAGTGGCTTTTTCAGCTGCTGATGCTGTTCACATTTTGCCAGTAATGGCTAGATTGCGCTACTTAGGCCGAGCCCATAATGTGGGGCTATACAAAGCTGCCCCACCTCAGAGAGGAAGAGTCAGAGGTGTTCTGCTTTGGGAAAGCTGAATACCTCCAGGAGCCCTAGGCATTCAAAGCTAACTACTTTCCTCCACGGGTGAGTGCATAACTCCGTGAAGATATGGCTTTGGCTTCTCCCTACTCTTTCTTGGATGTTATATATCACAGGGGAGTAGGGAGAGAGCAGTTTCTGTACTCCCCAGACTGTAGAGGCTGCAATTCTGCCTAGCCATTACCACCACGATCGTATGTTGTGTATAAAGGCTCTTTATGATTTCCCCCACCCATACAAGAGCCAAGATGTGGCTCTCAATGACCAGAACTAAATATTCCTTCTTCAAGGTTTGTGTGTGTGTGTGTGTGTGTGTGTTTGTTTTTTTGCTGAGTTTAATTTTAGTTTAACTCCCCAAAATGGAGAACAAAGCAGAAATGAGTGGAATCGGATAGTTAAAAGGGAAGCCACTTCAGAACCCAGGTTCTGTGCAATAGCTACTCCATTTACAACTGGTTTGCTAAAACCAATGTTCCAACATTAGGCATATGAAGCAAGGATTCAGTAAGGATTTAGGCCTGTTATCTGTATCCTGGAAAGAATAATATCCACGAGTTTAAGAGTAGCACTTAGATATTCAGTTATCTAACGTTCTACATATTATTGATGTTCTCTGCTATGAAGCAACGTTAATTTTAAAATAATGTAATTGCAAATGAAAGATGCATGGGCAATGTTTGATTAAGAGAATGAATACAGTGTGAACAGCAGCTGAAGTTCTATTATGTGGAAGTAGTGCTAACATGGATAAAATTGATATATGCGTAGAATCATAGAATATCAGAGTTGGAAGGGACATCAGGAGGTCATCTAGTCCAACCCCCTGCTCAGAGCAGGACCAATCCCCAACTAAGTCATCCCAGCCAGGGCTTTGTCAAGCCTGACCTTAAAACCTTCTAAGGAAAGGGATTCCACCACCTCCCTAGGTAACGCATTCCAGTATTTCACCACCCTCCTAGTGAAAAAGTTTTTCCTAATATCCAACCTAAATCTCCCCCACTGCAACTTGAGACCATTACTCCTTGTCCTGTCATCTGCTGTCACTGAGAATAGTCTAGATCCATCCTCTTTGGATCCACCTTTCAGGTAGTTAAAAGGAGCTATCAAATCCCCCCTCATTCTTCTCTTCCGTAGACTAAACAATCCCAGTTCCCTCAGCCTCTCCTCGTAAGTCATGTGTTCCAGACCCCTAATCATTTTTGTTGCCCTTCGCTGGACTCTCTCCAATTTTTCCACATCCTTCTTGTAGTGTGGGGCCCAAAACTGGACACAGTACTCCAGATGAGGCCTCACCAATGTCAAATAGAGGGGAACAATCACGTCCCTCGATCTGCTGGCACAATATGTAACCAACGGTCTCAGGCTTGGGCAACTGACCTGTAAAGCTCGTCCAATAGAGAAAGGTATGGCCACTGAGTATGGTCTTTGCTGACTTGGAGAAGACATGCAATCGTGTATAAAGAGAATTAGGAGAATTAGTTTGCAACGGAGAGATATGCCAGAAGGATATGTCCATCTTATCCATGATATGTATGATGAAGTGGGGCTGCACAGAGGAAACATTGCTCTGTATTAGACCCTTTTTTGTTTTCAGTTGTTGTGGATGTGATAAGTGAGACTATACAAGGGAGCCACCTTTGTAGGGTACACTGATGACTTAGGGTTATGTGCAGAAGACCATAAGACCCTGCAAACCAACTTTGAATAGTGACAACATAGCTTTGAGCAGGCTGGGCTTACAGTGAATGTTGATAAGATTGAGGAAGGGGCACTGACCATAAAGGACATTAGAGGCAAAAAGCTGAGAAGTATGAAATAATTTAAATACTTAGGTTCAATGGTTGCTGACAATGATGCCTTCCTGACTCATTCCTGGTATCATACTAAAGCTGCTTGGTGCAAATGGAGGAAGCTTACCTTAGTTCTCTGTGATAAAAAGATGCCAATAAAGTTAAAAGGTAGGGTCTATAAAACGAAAGCTCACGCTCAAATAAATTGGTTAGTCTCTAAGGTGCCACAAGTACTCCTTTTCTTTTTGCGAATACAGACTAACATGGCTGTTACTCTGAAACCGGTCTATAAAACTATAATTCAACCTATCCTAGTGTACAGGACAGAGACTTGACCAGCCACAAGAAAAGAAATCAGTAACCTCTCCACTACAGAAATGAAGATGTTGGGATGGTCAAATGGAACACTCCATGATAGGAAGCAAAATGAGGCTATGTAGGAGCTAATGCAGGTTGCCCGAACTGAAGTTGAGGGAAGCTAGGGTACGTGTCTTTTCTTGACATGTCCATATCAACAAGAGTTATACTGGTAGGATGGCCCTCGCAATGACTGTGGACGGAAGACAACCACGGAGGAGGCCCAAGCCTGGACCAGATGTCAGTGAACTTTAAAGGGAGCAATTTCCATGACAACTAAGTGTACAAACATGAGTTTTGGAAGAAGGCTATAAAAGGTACCGACCCGGACTAGAGCAGTAGCAAGAAAGAAAATGATAATGTAATAGCTATCTGTCATGAATGTATACATGCAAGCCCCAAATAAGCAAACTCTGAAATTATACAATCAACAGGCTTAAAATCCAACCTAATTTCACTAAAAAGTAAGTTAATTTGCACCTTCAGTTCTGACCATCAAAATTAGCTTTGTTACCAAAACTGAACAGTGAGCCTTTCTGTTAGGCTGTAGAGGCCATATGTTCCCAAATCCCACCTGCTGTATACCACGGTGAGAAGCAAACGGACACTACTCCGTGAAAAGCCACAGCTAGTGAACCAAGTACTAATGTATTATGACCCCCTTAACATTTTCAAGATGGGATGGCAGCAGTGTACAAAATCTTCATGACTGTCATAGAAGAGTAGATGGAGGGTGTGACTACGTCCGCCCCTAGATACTGGTCTTATATGTTTCTTCCCCACAATAAGAGGGGGATCAATGCCCACTGACGCCAATTTAAAGCTCCCTTTGACCTCAACAGGTTTTGACTCAAGCAGATTTTTGTAAGAGCTCTGCTCAAATTTAGTATAAATGGACAGATTTTCAGATGTGCACTGGGCGCTGAACTCTTGAAAATCTGGCAATGCTAGGACAGGTTATGCTGGAAGGTTGATTGTAATTTGATCCTGATAAATGCAGAATATACTCATCCACTGCATCTCTCTCTTTAGGACTCCATACCACTGTAAAAGAAGAAAACAAGTTGACTTCATCTCTAACATGCAACAAGAAATACTAACACAGTACATAAGATAACACTGATAAAGATGTATTAGTTCAGGAAATGTCACTTTTTATAGAATTTCAGTTGTCAGCAATTTCACTTTTACAAACAATACTTCCAAAATTAATAGAGATATGGAAATCCAGTACACACTAGTTTTATTTACCTTGCTTTCCTAAACAAATAGGCTTCTTCTATCAATCATATCATCAAAAATTGTTCTTCTGAAACCCTTTGGCAGGCAGTAAAACAAATTCAACAGCGCCACATTGTTTTCTCGTCATTATTTAGCAGAGTTTTATAACTTTTTTCTGTTTGTTACCAATATCTGTAAATCATTCATTGTACCAAATATTTATTAATCTCCTTATATGTACAATAATTGACTTTAATAGTGTGATCTTTTGTTATTAGAACAACCTCAACAGAAGCTAGAAATGGTGCATTTGTTCTTTCTATATTGTTTTCATCTAAGAACCCGCTTCTTTATCGGATTTATTCTCTCTCCCCCTTTCACATGAGCCTTTAAGGTGTTGATTCTGCTAGACATCTAAGGGCATGTGTAACTCAAAGCATGTGAGTAGTCAATACAGTGAAGGAGTTTTTAAGATACAATAGGAACATAAAGAATCTTAATAGTGGTATTGGTCCATTATTAGATGGAAATGGTAGAATTATCAATAATGCACAAAAGGCAGAAGTGTCCAAGGTCCAGCCAAGAGTTTAAAGAGCTGGCTGAGAGCTTGCTGGACCATTCATGTCATTTTTTCGTAAGTCTTGGAGCACTGGGGAATTTCCAGAAGACTGGAAGAAAGCTAATGTTAAGCCAATTTTTAAAAAGGTAAATGGGATGACCCAGCTAATTATAGTACTGTAAACCTGACATTGATACTGGGCAAGATAATGAAATGGTTGATACAGGATGCGATTAATAAAGAATTAATTCATGTAATTAATGCCAATCAACATGGAAAATATGAAAAATAGAACTTGTCAAACTAATTTGCTGGGTTGTTTTTTTTTTTTACGAGATTACAAGTTTGGTTGATAAAGGTAATTGGGTTGATATAATATACTCGGACTTTTGTATGGCGTTTGACTTGGTACAGCAAAATATTTTGATTAAAAACTAGAATGATATAAAATTAACATGGAACACATTAAATGGATTAAAAATTGGCTAATGGATAGGACTCAAAATGAACTACTGTGATCCTGGGATGCATAAACAGGGAAATCTCAAGGAGGAGTAGAGGTGTTATTTCTACTCCATATTTGGCACTGGTGCGACCATTGCTGGAATGCTATGTCCAGTTCTAGTGCCCACAGTTCAAGAAGGATGTTGATAAATTGGAGAGGGTTCAGAGAAAAGCCATGAGAATGATGAAATGATTAAAAACCAGGCCTTTTAGTGATAAATTAAACAGATTGAACCCTGAGTTTAACAAAGAAACGTCTAAGGACTGACTTGATTATAGCTATAATTATCTGCATAGGAAACAAATATTTAATAATGGACTCATCAATTTACCAGAGAAAGGTATAACATGATCCAATGGCTGAGGCTAGACAAATGCAGAGTAGAAATAAGACATACATTTTTAATAGTGAGAGTAATTAACCATTGAAACAATTTACCAAGGGTTGTGCTGTATTCTGCATCACTCACAATTTTAAAATCAAGATTGGAGGTTTTTCTAAAAGATCTGCTCTAAGAATTATTTTGGGGAGGTTCTATGGCATGTGTCATACAAGAGGTCGGACTAGATGATCACAATGGTCCCTTTTGGCCTTGGAATCTATGAATGGGACTGTTTATGTTCTTAAAGTTGCACGTGTCCTTGAGTAACTTGCTGAATTGGGGCCTGATACACCAGTACAATTATTTATAAATACTGACATTTCTCATCTCAGTCTATCATCCACAACAATCCGGGGTTTAAAGATTTGTTCACGGGCCTCAAAACCAAATGCTACTTGTGAAGCTGAAGAATATGAAGAAGTCTCTGTATTTTTGTAATCTATTCTTGGTCTAAATCAGAGTGATAAAATTAATTCTCAAGTAAGCAATAAGTAATAGTAACCAGCATTAACTCTAGAAAATGAGTGGGTCAGACTAAGGATTTTTTTTTCAGATTTCTTAAACTATAAAAGACCATCCATGAGAACCACTGCATATTATTAAGCCTTTTAAATCTGTAATTTCTGATTCAGAATGGATTTAAATACAACTGCCCCCATAAATCTCCCCTCAAAAAAGATATTTCCAAATTAATTTGGATTCCTGTAGACAGCTATATTCAAATATAAACAGAAAATAAATGGATTTTTATGATGAGCCCAGGTTTGGGAAGATTATTTCACATCTCACTATATAAATATGACCTACATTTTCAAAACAAATAATTTCCAAACATAGAATACTTTAAGAGGTTTAGGTACTGTATCTGGTCAATTCTTTACCATTGTGATTAAAATATATAAGAATATAGCTTCTGAAACATGAAAAAACTTCTTCATTAGCAGCTTACATGCATAAGTATATGAAATAAAATAAATATTGACTAGATCTATACTACATTTTAGTTACAGTTGATGACAGACCGTTCACATTTTTCTCCCCATCTGCAGTCAGTTTTGTTACCCCTCCTACTTTAAAAATGTATATTAGAATAAACAGAAACAAATGTTTGAAGCTTGTGCCTGCTCCTTGCCAACATGTTAAAAATCAGTTTTCTTACACAGTTTATTTACAGTAGAAAACCTTGACATCTTTATACAAAATACTATTGAAGAAAAACTATACTGAAAATGCAACATTTGCACATACTCATATGTTCCTAAGTAGCTTGCTGAATTGAGGCATGAAACACCTGTACAACAGTACAATTGTTCATAAATTCTGACATCTCTCATCACACACTATCATACAGGGCAACCAGGGATTTAAAACCTTACTCCCTGGACTCGGAAACCAAATGCTACTTAGGAAGCTAAAGAATGTGAAGAAGTAGTGGGGTACCTGGGGTCTCTGCTTGGCATATGCAATTACAACTGCATGTGAAATCTAGTGAGCAAAAATCCACATTTTTGGTGGGCCTAAAACTGAGATTAGTTTGAATGTCAATACTTTCTAGATTTATGGTTACAAGGGTTCATTTCAGGTTTTCATGCTGGTATAGGAAGTCAACACAGTGGGAAGAAAATAACTAAAATACTAACTCTGTATCCAGGTTCTAAGCAGGAGGTAGTAGTTTCTCAGACTAAAGTATAATAAAACAAAAATGTTGTACCTATTCTAGTGATGAATAACCCCTAATATGACTATAACTGAAATAGTTGGAAGGAAAAAGAATACATATTTTTTGTAAGTTTTGTTTGCTTTGAGAAGGTATATTGGACCAATTAAGAGATTAATGTTCCAGGGAGTTACCCTGATGGGCCTCCTCAGTTTTTAAATACGGTTTTTACTCCTCTGGGAATTTTGCACGAGTAAGGGACGGACAGGTAAATTCTAATATGTTTGGGATTTTGCCCTTTATTAAGTGTATGATTATTTATCATTCTCCTGAGGAAAGCACATGTGTGGTGATTCAAAAGAACACCAGTATTTTGAGACTCATCAGAACAACCCTTTGGTTGATGCTCATCTCAACAAACTAGATGTGATCATTGGTAAACCAAAAACAGATACTAAAAACCATCAGCACAGAAAATATCTACTTGTTTTTCATCAGTGTTTCTAGTTCTTCTAAAAAGCGTTAACTGGGCCCCCAAAACACCTATTGGGTACAAAGATTTTTTTTTTCTTCACTCTTGAGCTTTATTAAAGACTTGAGACTGTTTCTCTCTCTCTACCCTCTTGGAACATTTTATCTCATTCAGGTAAGGCCTAATTGACCTTTTATGGTCAAAGAAGCTCTTTATTATTTCTGAACATTAGAAATGGACAACTGATAAAACATGCTTTTAATTGCATTGATGTCACCAGGACAGATCGCCTTTCTCGTGCCTGAGGATTGTGCACATTATTAGAGCTATATGTGCCTGATAGACATGGCGTTTTGGTTGCTTCCACTCACATTGCTTTCTATTGCTCAGAGTCATGCAAGCCCGTTCAGGGTGGAATTCCACCAGGATGGTTTGCACATCCTTTCTGAGCTGCTGCAAAACCAGGCTTTTCTACACTTGAGGCCTTCCCAGAGCACAACAGCCAAGGGAGGCAATATTTGAAAATACCAGATAGTGCATGCATTTGGCCTGCATGTTTTTCCACATTACTTATATTTGCCTAATAAACCATGCTCCTACCTAAGGAATTAAAATGCATCTTCTCTCAATGCAGCTGTACATAGGAATATTAAGCAGAATTTCAGGTTTCGCAATTGTGAAGGCTGGCAAACGGATTCAGCAGTGGAATCCTCTTTTGAGAAGGGTAGATGACCTCTTTTGAGAAGGGTCTAGGGACACTTCTGCCTATCAGAAGCAGCTAGACTCCAGACATGACATTCTTCTTGCCTGGAATGCACTGAGAGTTTCTTGCTCTGGAAAACATCCAGATGTTTATGGCAAATCAGGCCATCCATTTCTGCTCTGGTAATCCATTCTGCTCACACTAATTGGGCAAGACAAGACACAAGAGTGCTATTGTCTGGCAGACCTCAGACAAGGGTATTCCCAAGTTATTTGTAATCGTTTAGAGCTTCCCCAACTGGAAGTAGATGAAACATTTTTATGCTCAGAGAGACCTCTTACAAATCCCCAGGCCTACTTCCCCTTGGTAAGGAAGTGGAGCAGCCCAACCTGAGATGTCTGAAACCATGGCAGTGTGCTTAGTAAGGAGGGTCTGAGGCACTAGAATGGACGACCCAAAGTGAGACACACTAGCAAGCGGAAGTGCTTTGTGGTTTTGTTACAAAGGCTCCCCTTGCGGGCAAGCCTTTGTACCATACTTGAAAGAGAGAAGTCAGCCCAGAGGGAAAGCCTCTTTTCATGCTCTGGGTAATGCTGGTGGGCCACAGTGCTGCCCGGGATGCCTCAGCTGAGAAAGAAGTGAATGTTCGCCACGACAAATCTGTATCGTGTTTTGATGAGAGAGCACTAGCACCTTCAACTAAGGCCAGGATATGAAATAAGAGTCAGTTGCATAAAACAAGGCAGACTATACAACAATACTCACGCCTCACTAGAAAATTGGGCCAGTTTAACTACATCGGTCAGGGGTGTAAAAAATCCACACCCATGAGCTGCATTGTTAAGCTGTTCTAAGTCTCCATGTGCACAATGCTAGGTCAATGGCAGATTTCTTCCATCAACCTAGCTACCACCTAAAGGAGTTGGATTGACTACAATGACCAGAGAACCCCTCTGGTTGGTGTAGGTAGCCTGTGCCTTGAAGTGCTGCTGAGGCTCAGCTGTGCCGCGGTAGCATTTTAAGTGTAGACATACTCAGTGTTGGAAATACTATGCCATTGTTCCTCAAGTTATAAACTATTTATCAGTGAGCTTTTCAATAAGTGATGGATTAAATTACCCAATACTACTTCAGTTAGTCAGTAATTAGGGGTGCTTATTGGTTGGATATTGCATAAATAGATATAACCAGTTATCAAAGAAGACAATATTTCCATTTTATTATGTTGGGTTTGGCTGCAACTTGTGTTATGCATACATTTATACCTCCCCAGGTCCAGAAAAACGGACATTTATAAAAAAAAACCAAAAAACCCATCAGTGCACCACATATAGTATAATCATGACTATCAGTAAAACTGGTTCTTATTGTTCAGTTTATCAAAACAGCTGTAATTTTGGAAACAATACAGTTAGGTACAACTAGCTTAGAGCATCCAGTTAAACTATTTGCAAGATGTTGCACATCAGTTTCTGGAAAGGAAACTTTAATGCAGTCTGGGAAGTTAAAATGGTTTCCCCTAAATCTGTCATGAATAATAATTGTAAAGGGTTCAGACATTGCTTTTTTGCTATGCCTAGCAACATATCAATGGAAAATGGCCCAAAAATCCTTACAAGAAATTAATTACCCAGCAAGAACCAGCATTTTAATTAAGATACATGCCACCTTTTTAACTCCATGCATCTGAAGAAGTGGGTTTTTTTTACCCACGAAAGCTTATGCCCAAATAAATCTGTTAATCTCTAAGGCGCCACCTGACTCCTCGTTGTTATTGTAGCAGGAGAGACCTAGTAAAAAGGCTTTTAGGTTATGCACAAGTTGAACAGTGTGCAGCATGCACAGTATAGTTTTCAGGAACAAAGTATGAATGTTTCCAGGGAAGGACATTTAATACAAGTTCAGTGGGGTCTCCTTGCCCCTTGGTTGTAAGAAAACTTTTGGGGCAGAAACTCAGCTGGTGTAAATCTATACAGTTTTATTGGCTTCAAAGGAGCTAGGCTGATTTCCAGCAGCTAAGGATCTAGCTCTTTGTCTAAAAGGGAGAAGAGCCAGGGAGAACACACATGGGGTTCATCACAAACTAGGGGAAACATTTTGTGGGAACCACATATTAAAATATTGGCTCTATAGAGAGGGCAGATGGGGGAGGGTGAAAGTTCAAGGTTAGCTTGGCGTGTCACTCAATGTCTGCATGAATCTTATCTCACCTTTCTGATCAGCAGCATTCAGCGTCTCAGAAGAAAGACCTTGGAAGGACAAGGCGGCAAGGACGTGAGTGAAAACATGTGGAGGGGCAAGGGAAAATAATTGCTGCAGTGAGTGAGAAACATTTCTCTGTTAACTTGTTTTTATTTTTAAAAATCATCTTTTACCTTACTTGTGAATAAGTAAACACAATACAGCGCAATCAAACATTTACATTGTTGGTGCACAAAATACATTTTATGTGGTTAACGTACTTAAAAAGTACTTTTAGGGCAAGAGTTTTAGTACTGCTTCTATATAAATTCACATGAAAAACTGCAGGCAAATAATTTGCACACATCATTACCATGATTGTGTACAGTGCTATGCATGAAATTGACCATTAGTTTTGAAAATTCATTCAAACTTAATCATAGCATGTTCTCAGAACAGAAGATACTCCAGCACAGCAGACGATATATATAGAGAAAGAGATTGAGCTTTTAATGATGCCCACTGTCCATGGGACAAATACCAGATTTCCCACATCATCAATTAATTACTCTATATGAGACTATATAATCAACAACAACCTTGAAGAAAAAAAAACAAACACTCTCCAAAAATACTTTGTCTCAAACAAAATCCCAGACCCCTGAACTATCAAATATTATTCATGTTGATCTTGCTCATCAACAACTTAACTGCATCTTTCTTGCTATTTTAATTTTCCCCAATTTTTTTTTAAATTTAGAAATACCAAATGCTTTTTATTCTCAGATACAACTATCTTAGAAACAGCCCAGGCGTATGGTTTCCCCAGTATTGTTAGTTCTGTTCAGGTTTTTACCCTAATTGCAACAAGCTAATGTAAATAGGTTTTCATTGTGTTTGTGGAAAGAGCAGGAATCTGAGTTGGGAATGATGAAGAAGTGACAGCAGTGGGGAAGGGCAGAAACAGGGAACAGCCGATACAAAAATGGCAGCAGTAGTCTCATCTCCAATTACACAGCCTACCCACCACATAGGGATTTGTCCCCATCCCCAGAGTAGTCATCGTGGGGTCCCATCAGTCCCTACCTAGGGTGATGTCTACTAAATAAGTTAGACATGTTATCATCATCAGTTGTAGTGTTATTTACAACAGGTATGCAGACTAGGAGTCACCTGTCACCATCCATCAGCGGTACTGATCTGGGCAGTGGGCATGTGATTTAAACTGTTCAGGATAGGACAGGCAGGGCAGAAAAGGTGGGGGAGTTGCACTGTATGTAACGGAGCAGTATGACTGCTCAGAGCTCTGGTATGAAACTGCAGAAAAACCTGAAAGTTTCTGGATTAAGTTTAGAAGCAACAAGGGTGATGTTGTGGTGGGAGTCTGCTATAGACCACCGAACCAGGGGGATGAGGTGGACGAGGCTTTCTTCTGGCAACTAACGGAAGTTACTAGATCACAGGCCCTGGTTCTCATGGGAGACTTCAATCACCCTGATATCTGCTGGGAGAGCAATACAGCGGTGCACAGACAATCCAAGAAGTTTTTGGAAAGTGTAGGGGACAATTTCCTGGTGCAAGTGCTGGAGGAACCAACTAGGGGCAGAGCTCTTCTTGACCTGCTGCTCACAAACCGGGAAGAATTAGTAGGGGAAGCAAAAGTGGATAGGAACCTGGGAGGCAGTGACCATGAGATGGTCGAGTTCAGGATCCTGACACAAGGAAGAAAGGAGAGCAGCAGAATACGGACCCTGGACTTCAGAAAAGCAGACTTTGACAACCTCAGAACTGATGGGCAGGATCCGCTGGGAGAATAACATGAGGGGGAAAGGAGTCCAGGAGAGCTGGCTGTATTTTAAAGAATCCTTATTGAGGTTACAGGGACAAACCATCCCGATGTGTAGAAAGAATAGTAAATATGGCAGGTGACCAGCTTGGCTTAACAGTGAAATCCTTGCTGATCTTAAACACAGAAAAGAAGCTTACAAGAAGTGGAAGAATGGACAAATGACCAGGGAAGAATATAAAAAAGTTGCTCGGGCATGCAGGAGTGAAATCAGGAAGGCCAAATCACACCTGGAGTTGCAGCTAGCAAGAGATGTTAAGAGTAACAAGAAGGGCTTCTTCAGGTATGTTAGCAAGAAGAAGAAAGTCAAGGAAAGTGTGGGCCCCTTACTGAATGAGGGAGGCAACCTAGTGACAGAGGATGTGGAAAAAGCTAATGTACTCAATGCTTTTTTTGCCTCTGTCTTTACGAACAAGTTCAGCTCCCAGACTACTGCACTGGGCAGCACAGCATGGGGAGGAGGTGACCAGCCCTCTGTGGAGAAAGAAGTGGTTCGGGACTATTTAGAAAAGCTGGACAAGCACAAGTCCATGGAGCGGGATGCACTGCATCCGAGAGTGCTAAAGGAGTTGGCGGATGTGATTGCAGAGCCATTGGCCATTAGCTTTGAAAACTCATGGCGATCGGGGGAGGTCCGGGATGACTGGAAAAAGGCTAATGTAGTGCCCATCTTTAAAAAAGGGAAGGAGGAGGATCCTGGGAACTATAGGCCAGTCAGCCTCACCTCAGTCCCTGGAAAAATCATGGAGCAGGTCCTCAAGGAATCAATTCTGAAGCACTTAGAGGAGAGGAAAGTGATCAGGAACAGTCAGCATGGATTCACCAAGGGCAAGTCATGGCTGACTAATCTAATTGCCTTCTATGATGAGATAACTGGCTCTGTGGATGAGGGGAAAGCAGTGGACGTGTTGTTCCTTGACTTTAGCAAAGCTTTTGACACGGTCTCCCACAGTATTCTTGCCAGCAAGTTAAAGTAGTATGGGCTGGATGAATGGACTATAAGGTGGATAGAAAGCTGGCTAGATTGTCGGGCTCAACGGGTGGTGATCAATGGCTCCATGTCTAGTTGGCAGCCGGTATCAAGTGGAGTGCCCCAAGGGTTGGTCCTTGGGCCGGTTTTGTTCAATATCTTCATTAGTGATCTGGAGGATGGTGTGGATTGCACCCTCAGCAAGTTTGCAGAGGACACTAAACTGGGAGGAGAGCTAGATATGCTGGAGGGTAGGGATAGGATACAGAGGGCCCTAGACAAATTAGAGGATTGGGCCAAAAGAAATCTGATGAGATTCAATAAGCACAAGTGCAGAGTCCTGCACTTAGGACAGAAGAATCCCATGCATCACTACAGACTAGGGACCGAATGGCTAGGCAGCAGTTCTGCAGAACAGCACCTAGGGGTTACAGTGGACGAGAAGCTGGATATGAGTCAACAGTGTGCCCTTGTTGCCAAGAAGACCAATGGCATTTTGGGCTGTATAAGTAGGGGCAATGCCAGCAGATCAAGGGACGTGATCGTTGCCCTCTGTTCGACATTGGTGAGGCCTCATCTGGAGTACTGTGTCCAGTTTTGCGCCCCACACTATAAGAAGGATGTGGAAAAATTGGAAAACATCCAGGGGAGGGCAACAAAAATGATTAGGGGTCTGGAACACATGACTTATGAGGAGAGGCTGAGAGAACTGGGATTGTTTAGTCTGCGGAAGAGAGGAACGAGGGGGGATTTGATAGCTGCTTTCAACTACCTGAAAGGGGGTTCCAAAGAGGATGGATGGATCTAGACTGTTCTCAGTAGTAGCAGATGACAGAACGAGAAGTAATGGTCTCAAGTTGCAGTGGGGGAGGTTTAGGTTGGATATTAGGAAAAACTTTTTCACTGGGAGGGTGGTGAAACACTGGAATGCGTTACCTAGGGAGGTGGTGGAATCTCCTTCCTTAGAAGTTTTTAAGGTCAGGCTTGACAAAGCCCTGGCTGGGATGATTGAGTTGGGGATTGGTCCTGCTTTGAGTAGTTGGGGATTGATCCTCCTTTGACTAGATGACCTCCTGAGGTCCCTTCCAGCCCTGATATTCTATGATTTTCTTTTCACAGAGTTTGGTTGTTTTATTCAGCTCAGCAGATATCTCTCTCTCCCATAAAGTTAGTTTTAGGGCTAAAAAGTGCCACAATAAAAATCAAAATGTTTTGTTCCCTTGAGGCCCCATTGCTGGTATCTCCCAAAAGCTAAGATGTCAGTTCTTCGGTTTAAAGTTTCATTTATGGTTGCACATGGCTGGGTGGAAAACAAGTGTTGTTTCTGTTTGTTTTTCCTTTTTTTTCTGGTTATATTTAATGTTTTTTAACTTTGCTCTGATGTTCTAAAAACCCCGGCACGAAGTGTAAACACAGCCATTGCCCAGAGAGAAGGACGGCTTTCTTATCAGATTTCAGAGTAACACCGTGTTAGTCTGTATTCGCAAAAAGAAAAGGAGTACTTGTGGCACCTTAGAGACTAATCAATTTATTTGAGCATAAGCTTTCGTGAGCTACAGCTCACTTCATCGGATGCATACTGTGGAAATTATGGAAATTCCACAGTATGCATCCGATGAAGTGAGCTGTAGCTCACGAAAGCTTATGCTCAAATAAATTGGTTAGTCTCTAAGGTGCCACAAGTACTCCTTTTCTTATCAGAGTTATTTCACCTTTACTCCTATGAGAGGAGCTGTTGTTCAGCATGTGGACTCACCCCTAAGAAATGCAGTTTGGGACTCTAGGTTATTATGCATAACTTTCCCTTTATAACTTTCATTTGTTTCCAGTTGCTCCATACAATTATTAAGGGATGGAAAAACTCAGAGGGATCCTGAAGCTTGCATTCTTAAACCTAGGCTCATTGAAGGTTTTGACTTGTTCTGAAGGAATCAGAATAATTAGCAATATGGAAAAGAGGTAAAAATATAAAAGCATAACATTTCACTACTGAATTCCTCACTAGATTAGCTCATTTCTAAAGGTACATTCCAGTTTTATCCCAGTCCCCCATATGCATCTGGGATCAGGGGTGTAATCCAATAGGGCCTCCAACTGGCCTCCCCTCATGCATACTCAACTTTCTGAGAACACACTTTCTGTGCAATAATGTACACACATTATGCGATATTATTTTTTGAAAATGTATGTTGCAGTAGCACCTAGAGGCACCAGGGACCCATTGGTACTGGGCATTACACACACAATAAAAAGAAAATCATTAATTCATGCCTGTGAAGGTGTTAGAATTTAAAGGCACAAAATCCATTTGGCCCATGGCCTGGGTGCGTGCACAGATGAGTACTAGCATGCAGAAAGTGTGCACATGTGCAAAGCTGCACATGTACACGTGGTGGCTGGGGTCTGACAGTCTCAAAGATCCAAATTCTACAATTGATTAACAAGCTCAAGTCACGCTGCAATCAATGGGAACTGAGCATACGCACCTGCAGGAAGAATTCAGTTCTGAATGTGTGACATCTTTAAACCATTGAAAGCTTTGCTCCATTGAATTCATTGTAATCCATTTCTATACAGAAAAGGCGACCTACAGCAGATGAAGATCAAGGAAGTAGATGGCATCATATACAAAGTTTGCATCTTCAGATACAGGGGGGCAAATAAAAGGCACTGTGGCTGGTCTTCCATGCCTTCCCTGAAGTTTGCCCCTTACTATAGTATATAAAATGAACAATAATAACACAGCTCCTATAGGTTTCAGAGTAACAGCCGTGTTAGTCTGTACTCGCGAAAAGAAAGGGAGTACTTGTGGCACCTTAGAGACTAACCAATTTATTTGAGCATAAGCTTTTGTGAGCTACAGCTCACTTCATCGGATGCATACAGCTCCTATAGTCTCCCATCCCTATTGCCTTCTCTCCCACATCCCCCAAAGGAAAAAACTTCTCTTCTGAATGCTGACCAATCTCTCCCCTATCCAGCAGAACTCTTAAGCATGTGCTCAACTTTGAGCATGTGGCTACAGTAGGACTAATCACACGCTTAAGTGCTTTGCTAGATTGGGGGCAAAGTGTTCAGCTGCTGGCAACCCGTAAAAGAACAAAATCAGAAGGAAAAGAATGTAGACCGTCCAATGTTTTGTCCTTTTTGCCATCTAATTAAAAAAGTATATCACAATCCAGCAGAATTTTCTTAATCTCTAACACATTAGGGGCAGATACTACCCTCCTCACTTCCAATGTACCTTACACTACCAGAAGTCTCACTGGAATAATAAATGCCTTATTTTGCAATACATTGCTCTTTATAGAATTATTTTTTCTTTGTGTCTCATAAAGCCAAAATAAATATAAATAAAGCAGGTAAATAAAGAAATAGGAGGATAGTAGGTACCCAAGAGAACTAGTCAGTGGGCCTGATTTTGTTCTCCCAACACTTTTACACTGGTGTAATTCCATTTGCTTTAACTGCATTACTCCTGGTTTACACTGGCATAGGTGAGAAGAGAATCAGGAGCAATGTGTTTTTTTGTGCATTATGGAATCAGTTCAACACCCCATCTTCCTCCTCCCAATCTGTAAGGGTCAAATATGTGATTGCCATTTTGTACATAGAAGCAAAGAATTCAGGAATGACTAGTGTAATGGTGTCCTACTACAGTCAATTTGAATAAGTCATGTTCAACAAAATTCCAGATATTAATGTCCATATCAGAAGACTGCATGATGCTGTTACAGTATGCATTGTCCTAATTAATATTGAACTGACAGCTGCACTTTCCTAAAATAAATACAGTGCACGTGCAGTTGGTGTTAATACATGAAAAAAGAAATACTTAAATACAATATATATATATATATATATTTTAAATTCATGCATCTGTGATTTGTACTTAAAACACTGGAAAGAATGCAGTGCTTTGCTGAGTGTGGAGATTTCAAATCATTTCCATTATTCAATGGTGAATGAGAAGAAAAATAAAGTAGATTTTCTTTAAAAAACAAGACAACATTTTTCATTGTCGTCTAAATATTTTTTGACTCAATATCATTAGGAGATCATCTATATTAAGAAGGTACATTTCATCCTGTGTGTGTAGAATTGAGATATTCCCACAGATTTACTACATTTTAAGGCTAGAATAATTTAAAAAACAGAACAGGCCTGATGAGTTGTAGTAGCATAAAGCTCCTGTAATGGAATGGTGAAAATGGAGCCATAGGGACCAAAAATAAATAAATAAATGAAATCAACACACAATGCAGGTACAAGAAGTAAGTTTTGACAGTTTCCACTCTTCCACTTTGGCAAGTTTAATCAGTTTTGTAATCACGACCGACTGTAGACAAAAAAAATTACTGTGTTTTGACCAACTTTTCAAATAAATCCACTCTTCTCCTGACTGGGGAAAAAGATGTAGAAACATTTGATGGGCTCCCAGCCAAACACAAATCTTGCTTGTATGGTTTTGGTTTTCCACACAAAAGTTTTACACAGTTATATTAATATATTTTAAATTCTGATTAATTTCAATTTATGGCCCAGATCCATAGATCTTGCATTTCTGTGTGGCTCCATTGACTTATGCCAGTTACACCAGCTGCCAATACTTAAAAAAAAATCCATATTTTTAATTATTCTGTCGTTCCCCTCCCTATACGCGTGTGTGGCAACAAACAGCTAGAGGTTTGTACATCTTCCTTGAAAATATAAATTACTTGGGCAAAGTGAGCTGCAGGCTGTGAGGTATCTTGACACTTGACAATAGTAAGGCTATGGGGGGAAATGTAAGTGCTGATCATTAGATTATAGCTGAAGTATTCTTTTTTCCCCAGCTATGTTCCCTTGAGACCTAGGTGTTAATAAAATCAAACAAAATGAAAATGGGTAAATTATTGCAAGCTATGAACACCTACATTTTGCCACGCCTCACTAGTTTCCAATACCACATTGTTCTTCAGACTACCAAAGAAAAAGATGCAATTTCCTTCTGTAGACTAGGTGGTGCAAGGGAAGGACAAAAGAGACAAGATATTGCAATCCAAAGGTCAGTGACCCAGTCACTTGTATAATTACAGCATTTCATTTATATTCTACCAGTCTGTTGGTAAATTGGTGGCTAAAAATAAAGCAATGTTTAAAGTCTTTCATAGCTAGCAACACAGCTCTAAGGCCAGAATATCAGATAAGGAGAGGAAAGCAGGTACCAGCTGTAATTTATTTTCTAAAAATAAAAACATACCTTACACAAAGAACCAGGTCAGATCTGAAACAAGGTTACATTTTGTCTCCTCACTTCAGAATTTCTGTGAATAGATTTGATCCCTATTCTAAACAGTAGAGACACTGTTTGAAGGGCTTCAAGTTCTATAACAAAAATTTCTGAATGCAATAAGCATCCAATTTAACCTCCCACAATGGATAGAATTTACACCTTCTTCAGACTTAAGTATGTAATTTTTGTCCAATCTAGTTGACTTTTCCTAGCCTTGCATGATCAAACTATCCTGAGATCACATTCCTCTGCTGCTTTCTGACATGTAACAGTCTCAGACTTTCCATAATGATCTGCACGGCTAGAAGAAGTGAGATGGTGGTGAAGTGAGATGGAGAGCCAACAAGACAGTCTTGCATCCCAAGAGAACCACAGAAATGCTGTGGGTAAGTTAATGCTGAACTTGTCCTCATTAAATGACTTACCTTTCTCTGGATCTGGGAGTTTAGTTTGGACCCATCTCTGGGCATATGCCAGTAGATTTTTTTTAATGTCCAGACTTCATTTGTGTCCCAACATCAACTGAACTATGCTGACTCACACCAGCTGGGAATCTGACCCTATATTTGTATCATGTTATTTGGGGGCAAGATTCCCATTTAGAGCAAACTTCTGCTCTTCAATCCTCACTACAGCCCTCTGATGCATATTCTGCACTTGTTCCATTTATATCACAGTGGATGCAGTAAGTGAAATAGAGATCCATAAGGCAGAGATCAAAGAGAATTTTGCACTAAATCCCGTAGTTATGTACCCTTCATTATATCTACACTTCACGATGGAGGTGTAATTCCTAGCTCGAGGAGACGTTCTCGTGCTAGCTGATCCAGTCAGTGAACTAAAAACAGAGCATAGCTGCAGCAGCACAAGGGGCTGACTCCTCCCAGTATATATCCATCTGAAATACTAAGCATGCTCTCAGGGCAGCTAGCCCATCCCACCGCTCACACCACTACAGCTACACTTTATTTTAACACACTAGTTTGACAAAGAAATAGTGCAGGGGGTCTCCTCGAGCTGGGAATCAAACCCCCAGTTCCAAGCACAGATGTCCCATTAGTCAAAGAGAAGTCAAAGATGACACAGTACCTAGCCCTCTTCCCTATGTTGTAAATGGCAGAACTATTTACTTCAGGCAGAGCTGGAATAAACCGATAGTACAGATACTCAGGTGACGAAACAGGATGATCATAACGGACAAGTAAAGTGCATCACAACATTACTGACTGTAGTGGGAAAGGAGTGCCTTAAATATCTTTTCCAATCATTACATTTCACACAAACATTATTAGTTAGGTGGTTATGGTTTATTCACTGAAAATAAACATAATTTTGTTTAGTTAATACTTTGACACACAGTGTAACTACCACCCAAGTGGGATTAGGAGTCATATAATAATCTTGCTGTAGCGCAAGGCCTTTGTGCCTTTATTGTCCTTATATATGAGGGTTTGAATGGTAAAAATAGGGTATTGCCCCTTATCTGAGACTGGACAGCAATGAATTAATGACATAGATATTGAAAATTGGGTTTTCATTTTTTTCAGTTTGCACTCTACTATACACATCTAGTTTACATTTCTTTTCTTGTTCTATTGCTTGTCTTTTTTAATAGCCATTTAAAAATGTATTTTGCAATTTAAATTTCCCCCCCAAGGAAGCTTTACAGTGAAGAATTGTCAATTGTCAATAAACATTTCCCTAAAAAATGTAATAACTATCACAGTCTACGCAGGACTTTGTGTGCCCATATTTGTAGGGTCTAGGGATCCCTTCCCTAAAATGATGTACAATTCCTTTGGGCTTCGTCAGTGACATGACTGCTGAACTCTTAGGGCCCAGTACAAACAAGGCACAAGATTCCATCTTCAACATACCAGAGCAGGCACTCAGCAGCCTGTAGGATTTGGCCAAAAATGAGTAAGGAGCAAAGGATCAGACCTTGCATGGAACCATTAGGCACAGTTCTGATACTGGGGCAGTGTTGTACAGCACTTTATGGAATGAATTTCTCAGCCACTCAGTCCTTTGCTAAGTGTGACCGTGGTTTCACTGGAATTTTTGTCCAAGTAAATGCTGCAAGATTATTCCTTAAAATCAGTATTGCTTATGTAGCCTAGTGCTTCTTAATATACTAGGTGATGCTGTGAGCTCAAGAGAGGAAAAAAGCTCACATTCCTCCGTAAGACAATGAGCAAGAGTGAGCCGTGGGATATGCTGTGTGGAAATATTCAGTTTTGCAGGAACCCAAGAGGAAAACAGTCTCTGTCCTGAAGAACCTGCAAACTAAATGTAGATAAACACAACACAAGGATGTGGTGAAAGGCAGGCAAGGGGTACAGAACAAGAATATGCGGAAACTTTGACAATTAATGCTTGATACATCAGAAGATTCAAGAACTTATTGAGGCCCGGCTTGACAAAACCCTGGCTAGGATGATTTAGTGGGTGTTGGCCCCCTGCTTTGAGCAGGGGATTGGACTAGATGTCCTCCTCAGGTCTCTTCCAACCCTAATATTCTATGATTCTATGACTTTTTCTTAATGTGTTAATAGGCAAACTTCTTAATAAAATGACTCAAAGCGTCATGGAAATCTAGTTCTGTTTTCTCAATGAAAATCTCAGCAAAAGTTTGAATTCTCTTTAAGCCAGATGCACAGTTGGTCAAATAAAATAATTTTTTTCTGAAAGTGCTGACCCTTTCTTCTGTCCCAGTCAACATTTTGAAGTATTTCAAACAACTCTTTTTTATAGCTAGGAGCTGTTACTTATATTTAGGATATTTTTGAGGGGACATTATGTGGTGGGCGGGAGACACAGGAGCTGTTGATCATGGTAGGGAGGTAAGGGAGGGATGGAGGGCCACAGAGGAGGGAAGGAGCGAAAGGAGGAGGTGAGAAGATTCTAAGCAGGCAGAAAGGATGGAGGCAGAGGGAGATGAGGTGCACGGTGGGCAGGTTGTGAGTCAGATCAGCAGCAGAGGGCTGAGAAATGTATTCACCTATGTGCCTGCATGTATATCTGAGATACACCTTCTTTCCTTTGGCGTATAATTCATGAGAATGTAGCAGGGCTCCTTAATCCGTCTCTGTGTGTATTCACCCCAAAGCATGTGGTCACCACAAAAAGTCAGCATTTCTCAGCCATTAGCAGGCACTGGTATCTGAGATATCCCAGTTTCCGCTCTACTTAGAGTAGGAAACAATCGTTGGCAAACGTCGACTTTTCAGTAGTGACTATTGCTTGCAAATATAGGTCTTACATACTTGTGCATAGATAACAGTCATGTGTGTATACATCACACACAAAGACATACTTGATTTTAATAAAATGTATATTGAAAAACAGCATTGAAAACAGATTGCCAACAATTTTCCAAGTGGGGAAAAAACCCAGAATGGATAAATACATGTTATTGATCTGCAGAACGTGAAGTGTATTAAGTACTGCTATTAGAACAGAAGAGTAGACATTCTGAACTCAATACAATTTCTTTGAAGATGAAAGTCATTAGATTTCAGTGAGAAATTGGAGTAGAAATTCCGATTGACACAAAAATATTTAACTTGCATTCTACAGTATTGTGAGCACTTGGTAGTATGATTAACAATAGTGTAATTGTAACTGCAAAGAAGAAGAAGAAAAAAATGGATTCCAGAGGTTCTCAAACTGTGGGGTGGGACCCCAAAGTGGGTCACAACCCCATTTTAATGGGGTCACCCAGGGCTGGTTTAGACTTGCTGGGGCCCAGGGCCAAAGCCTGCACCCCACCACCTGGGGCCAAAGACCAAGCCCAAGGGCTTCAGCCCTGGGTGGCATGGCTCAGGTTACAAAACCCCTGGACTTCAGCTTTGACCTCCCTGCCGAGGGTGATGGGGTTGGGCTTTGGTCCCTGCACCTGGGGTGGTGGGACTCAGGCGGGCTCAGGCTTCGGTTCCTCCTCCTGGGGTCATGTAGTAATTTTTGTTGTCAGAAGGGGGTCACGGTGCAATGAAGTTTGAGAACCCCTGGATTACCCTAATCAAATCTAATGTCGCCTTGCCTGTCTATGCAGTCCACATTTTGTTTTCAATTGCTCAGAAATTTGTAGTTAGAAAAAAGGAAATCCTGGCTTCTGAAAGTCAACAGCCAAAATAAAAATGTCCAACCTAGCATTTCTGTGATTGTACGCTACCAGGATGACATTGTTTGTGCCACATTTTCCCCTCAGGTGCACATCTGTGGTTTCCATTAATTTCAGTGATAGTCGGGCACATACATCTGAGGGGAGAATGTGGCCTTTACATCGTAGATAGTCTGAACACAGCACAGGTCAGCGGTCATAGTATTTTTTTCCTTTTGAAGGGCAAATACAGCCTGGTTAGGAAATGCTAGATTTTCTGGGGGTCAAAGCTGAGTTCTGAAATTTACTAAAGGGCTCATGACCAGGAAGGAGTAAACCAACTCCTACCTCAGCTCTTGTACTGAACCAAATCTTTTTCAAAATCTGGGACTGGCTTATTTAAGAAGCCATCCCATCTCTTCCATATAAACCCTCAGACAGGGTGAAGGCTCACTCCCTGCAGCCTCGCTGACGTGGCCCCAGAGGTCTTCCCCTCCTGCCTCAGTTTATATTCTGGCAACTATCCCATCCAGCTCATCTTCCTCCCATGACTCTTGTATTCCCTCTCACCTTCGTCTCCAAGCTTGTCACCTCCACCGAAATGCTGAAAGGTCTCTGAGAACAGTTTGGCTTATAATTACATTTGCTATTTTTTCCTCTTCCCTGATGTGTTACTATGGGGATATTGGTTTAGAACCAGGGGTCCATACTCCCCTTCGTTCAGAGGGAAGTCTGTGCTATGCAAGGGAGAGTTTCACCTTTGCATTATGCTCCATGTCCTTCTCTTTGGCTCTCCAAAAACTTCTTGGTGGGGCTTAGAGCAGATCAGAAAAATTTAGACAGAACATTTTCCCTCAGAAAATGCCTATTTTGCACTACAATAGAAGAAAATTATTTCATGGAGCCATTGAAAATATTGTGGTGCATGCTACTTTGTGCAGCAATTACTTTGGCAAGTGTTCGCTGAAAAGAAGTGGTAAAACCAAAGTCCAGCAAAGTGGTCACTAACATAACGCAATGTTCTGGCCACTGGCAGAACTGCCAAATGGACCACGTGGTGAACATTTGCAAGGAGCATTAAAAAAAAAAAAAGATGAACAGTAAGTCTCCTCCTGAATTCATCAGGAATTGGTTAGGCCCTAAAGCAAGGTTCCTATAATATTAGTATCATTTCAGGCTCATCTCTTACAAGTACTTATGAATAATTCCCTGAAAGTGTTTTAAGATAGTAAAAATCTCATGCAAAAATGTGGAGAAGAGGGGTCTAAAGGTTAAGTACCTGAAGGCAATTGGATAACCAAATACATAAAAATTATATATATATACAGCACCTTGTAGCCATCATCCAGAACACTGCAGAATCACTATATTGTAAACTGTAGAACTTTAGATCATTATTGCAGAATACAAATTTCCAGTGGCAATATCTCCATTGTACATCTTCATAACAAAGTCCAGTATCTAGGGATAGGGTGAAAAAATATCTGATGGTCTGAAAAACCTTCACCCTTTGATGGTCAGAAAATCCTCTCTCTGTGCTGTATTTCCCATCCTATTGTACTAAAGCAAGCAAACTAAGTTCTGCCCTGACTTGAACTCTGCATCTGTCAAAAGGGATTGCATGGTGCACGAATCAGGGCAGAATCTGGCTCATCACTAGATAGTGATCTAATATATTAAATGCATTTTATTTATCATTTGAAAGACACACCTTTCCATTACAAATATTGAAACAAGGCTCCCAGGGATCCACCTATTTGTATTCTCTCCTTAGCCAGCCAAGATTAAGAACCTAAAAGAAAAAGGAAACACTAATATTGTCACTGCTTTTAGAGGTGTAACTTGGTTGATATCACTCCTCTCCCAGTTTGAACACTTTGTTTAACAAGGAATTCAACTGGCTGCTGAGTAGCTGCAGGCTGAGAGTGTCTGACAAGACTGATTGTCAGCTTGTAGACTGAATATGTCACAGAGCTGATAAACATTCACTCTTTGCAGAAGAAGCGGGAAGGGAGAGAATTGGCTGTCTCATGAATGGTAAACCTTTAGAAGCTGGTAAAACATCAGCACTGCAGTCAGATGCCAGCCTTATTTGGCAGACAACAGCTGCAGACATCAAAGAGGATAAGAAAGGAAAAGGAAGGCAGAAAAACTGAGGTAAAAGGGAATGGAGTCTGCAGTATTTTTATGAGGTAGATGGATTACTTTCTATTAAAATCTGGTTTGTTTATATTCTCATGTTATCAGTTTGCCTGATTTATTAAAAAAACATTTTTAAAAGATCTGCAGGCACAACTTGAGCCTTAAATTCCAGACACATCCAACAGGGGGTCCCCGGCCCATTGAACAACACTGTGTTTCCATCAAAATCAACAGGAATTCCATGTAATAAGATGGGATTTTAAAGCCCCAGAATTGCACCAAGTAAGTGAAAGTGGTGGGAGCTAGTTAGCACACACTGAACAATATTTACTTCATCATTACAACATTCTGAACCTATTTTACAGGGTATATGGAAATATAAATCACAGCTGCATGGACTGCTCAGTATTGGAGAAAGGGGTCTGTTAAGATTTAGAAGGCTTTCTGGCTGAAGAGCAGTTTCTTGCTTGACACAACCCAAGGCTAAGCCAAAGGGAAAAGCAAAATGTGCCGGTATGTGTCTATAACAGAGACCACACGTGTGCTGGGTGGTGCAAGTTTATTAATTCAGGCTATGTATACCCAATTACATGTTATTACCATGTGGCATACATCAATACCTGTATATCAACTGTTATAGAAAGATACAGTGGCTTTATGAAGATAGATTAGAGAACAACAGTGGAGTAAGGAAATAACTAGCTGTACATGTTTGGGGCCAAATTTTCAAGTGGATGCATAAAAACATGCACAGGCCCAATTTTGACTGACAGTGCTGCTCCGAAAAGTTAAGTATTTTACAAATGTTCCAAAAGACAAAACATTTTGTTTGACATTTGCTGTGAAATTCTTGTTTTAATTTTTTTTTGCTGAATTTTTTTGAGAAATTCAAGTTGGAAAAAATAAACTATTAACAATAAACTCCCACTCTCTCCCAGATTTTAACTTCCCCTCCCAGTCTAGAACCAGTTTTTCCAACTGAAAAAAAATTCCCAGCAAAATTAAATTTGTCATTTTAAAAAAAATCATTTTCAAATTCTTTTGTTCAAAAAGGCATTTTTATATCAAAACAAGATGATGGAAAGGCTAACTAACTCTCTTCACAAAACTTTAATGCTCATCCACAAATCAAAATGGATGCCTTCACACAGCTATGCGTGTACATAAACCATGACTTGAACAGGCATTTGGGGGCATGTGCACACCCATGTTGGCTGTATGTCTGCTTGAAAGTGTATCCCTTTATAATCTTCACTCTTCTCTGCATACAAAGGGCTCAGCCTTGCAAGATGCTGAGCCTTCTGGCCCTGATCCTGCAAGCAACTAAGCATGTGCTTAATTTTTAGCACATTAGTAATTCCACTGAAACTTTTGTGATTATTCACATGTATAAAGTTAGGCACATTATGCTTAAGCATAACTTAAGTACTTTGTTGGATGAGGGTCAGAGGGCTTGGCACTTTGCATTGCATGATCAAGCCCTAACAGAACCAGTTTAGACGTATTCAAGATAATTGACTCTGATATGAAGATTTAAATATTAAATAATTTATATATTCACACACACACACAAACGTATGTGTAAACGTAGGTTGAGTCATGCCATTATCCATCAGAAAATGTCAGATGGAAGGTGTACTGGACTCTTCCATAACTTGCTTCTCATCAGTCCTTCAGCAAAAAACTGAACAGAGCAAAAACCAAACAAAAACAAAAACAAAGCTCAAAACAAAACAAACCACCATCACTTTTCCCACATTGTACCTTTGCTCTTCTAATTGTTTTAAGTTCTTCAAAGCAGCACTTTCCATTATTTTCTTCTGCCATCTAGTATAATACATACACACGGTACAATAAGGGATAGCTGCTGCAGAGCTACCTTTAGGCCTTGTACTTTGTGACCTGACTTCACAGTGGTTTTGATTTATTAGAAGATAAACCCTTTCCAATGTTGTTTGTCTTTAAATGAACTGTAAATAACCAATTCAGTATGACAAAGGCTAAATATTTCCTTTTAAATTCTAATGCTGTCTGGCTTCACTTACAGTATCATTTACCACAGCATACTTTTGTTGATCCTCTTACTTATATATGTTGACTATATGTATATTTATATATTTGTACTGTTAAAAGATAAATGAATATTTTATTTGGGTAAAGTCAACAGATGTTAAGGTTGGTGTTAGAATTATTACGTATCCTTAGTTGGCGATTTCCATAGCTTGTGATATTGGGGCAAAGAGTCTTTCATTTACTAACATGTTTAATGGCACCTTCCCTTAAATTGCATATAGCAACTCTAACTGTAACTTAACTGTGATTTTGGTTTTGAATTGTGTAAATGGGCGCATGCTCATGCTCACGCAAACACGTTTTAAATCTCTAATTTAGTACAATGCCAAGTCCCTGCTGACCCATGCTTTGTATACACCAGGCAAAACCCTTCTGTAGAAGAGATGCAAAGATTTTCACAGAACAGATAGACTGTTCTTCTGCTTCCTGCCTGGCCACACTCCCCAACCAGCATAGCTCTCCAGCACTGTAAACAGCCTCCAGACACCCCCTCACTGCGTGGCTCCCCTCCCCAGCCAGTTCTCATTCTCTGGCTGCAGCACCAAACCTTGGCTCCAGTTCTACTAGCAGCCCTGGTCCTCAAGCCAGTCATGCTCCCTAGCTCACCAGCTGTCTTCCACGGATCCCTACATGCCACACCTCTAGAGTCCATTCTCCCTCTTCTGCTGAGGTCTGCAATAGAGGAGTACGGCTTCACTGGACCTGAGCATGTCTCCCAGCTGCCTCTGTGCCCACACACCAAAGCTCAGAGCCTCCTCTCCCCCTGCTGCTTCCCCTGACCACATTCCCAGATTCAGTGTTCCCCAGTACCCCACCCAACCGACCCCAGCAGTTCCAGAATACAGCTAAGTGCTTATCACTTAAAACTTTAAGTGCTAATTGCTTAGTAATGAAAACTTTAATCGCTGAGAGATTAAACGTTTAATTGCTAAGTGGCTGGCGGAGTTCCAGTCCACAACAACCAAGATTCACAAACGCCCTTTTGATGAAAACTACACTATGATCAAGTGTGTAGAGACTTATACGCATGCAAGGCACTTAAATATTCCCAGGGGTGAGGAAAAAAGGTGTCTGAAGAATCATGTGTAAATGTAAAGCATGGCTAATTTTGGATTAAGTACCCTATGGAAATTTACATCATAATTTCCAAATTCTCCAGAAAAATCCTCATCTTGAACTTTTTTTAACCACACACATTTTTAAACTAATTTCTTCCTCCAGTCACAAATTAAAGGGCTAGGGGAGGGGAGGCAGAGAAAGCAGGGCTTAAAGTGGCATCGTCTTAACTGTGGAGTCACTACTGTGCTTTCATCATATTGGATAGGACAAGTAAACTGAGGTACTGTATGGTCAGGAGAAATTCCTCCCTCCTCCTAAAAAATATGCCTTACCTGCAATAAACTGTCCATTTAAAAGATAAAACCAGTGACACTAGTTTTCGTTACATCAGAGGAAATATCAGTGGAGCTGAAGTAGATCAGTCCTCTGTAGGTTACATATTCTGCTCTTCTACAAGCAGATGTAGGTGTGGGAATGATTCACTGCAACGCTAACCAGGCTGCCTGAGGGACTCATGTCAACCTGCTGGGATCAGCAGGCCAAGCTTCAAGCGGTAACTAGTTGCCAGATGGCAAGCTAGTGTGGATGCTTGGATGCCTCACAGTCTTCTATCTTGGAAGTCTACTAGCTTCCAGTTTGGCAGATCACTAGAGTCTAGATTCTGAAAGGGAGACGCTGTGAAAACAAATAAAACAGGACGAGGCCTATTCTCAACAGCCTGATGTTCCTAATTTATCTTCAACATTTCCACCCGTCTCTTTTTCAGGTATATGGTGATGAGGCTTTTTAGAGAGCTTGAACTGTGCTCCCCAAACTGGAAGCAAGCATGGTATCTCTGACCACTACCTCCACAGCCACGATATGAGAGGTTTCTGGCATTCTGATGTTCTGTCACTTTTTAATGCAAACCCTAGAAGATCACGGACACTGCACAATCTGAAGAAGATAAATCACAGTTACTTCGAGCTAGCTGACAGCAGTTTAAGCAGCTACAATCACCAACCACCAAGGGAGTTTCTTCTTTTATCTTACTAAATGCAAAAGTAGACCAGGAACTGGTAATATCACTGGACTATCAGGAGTCCTGCTTTTTACATAAATATCAGCAAGCAGTAAGTACATTCTGTTGACGAAATGTAATAAAACAAAGACGGTTTCAAATATGACCATTCCCCGATGCATTCTGTAGCCCCGTCTTACTCACTTATTGCGTGCTGCTGAGATTATAAGGTTTGCTTTTATCTGTCAGAAATCAATATTTCAAACATCGGATAAAAGAGGAAATTGAACTGGGAATAGGCTGAAGTGCTGTAAAAACTACAAAGCACAATTATCAAAAAGCACTTAAAGTACTTAATAGGACACACATATAAAAATGCTCAAATTAATGTCAGGGAACTATAATGAGAACTTTTTCTATGCTTTTTGATCCAAATGCAATGTAATTTGAGCACAGCCCAGTCAGTCAATACAGTTTTCAATTTATATGAAACTCCAAGGATTTCTAGCAAACCATTTGTTAGAACTGAACCATTATATATGATTGGTTAATATTTCAATTTATTGCAAATACATTATGTATTGCAAATACATTGTGTAAAGTGTTTAACTTGTTGAGATTTAACCATTCTAAACAGTTGTGATAAAAATAGGTCTTTGGGTAAACAAAGACTTTATAGTCAAGCTTTTAATAAGCACTACTATAACTAGAAGATTGGATTATAAGGGGAATAGACAGCATAGAGAAAAGCTGTAGATAGGGGAGTGATGAGGTGGGAGGGAGATGATGTATACCAGTGATCTTTATCAACATGCATTAAACTGAGAAGGGACATCTTTGAAAACTGGACAGTGGAATGATTAGTTTAGGCAGAAAGTTCATGGTTAATTTTAGTACTTTTCCTTTAAGTTTCTATGTTCTATTTATGATCTTTAATGCTATTGAGTTTGAGGTCATCACAAATCATCTTAACTCCAGATTGGAAAACACAACAAGGGTGTGTGCACATGCATGCACATATTGCTATCTATAGAAAACAGATGTTGTGGAATAAAAATGTATTTGGCATACATCTTGGATGGTTGCATTTTTCACAAGTGGCATAGCCATGAGGGAATCACATGGTTAACCCAGACGAATGCTAATTAAACATTTATACCAAACCACATCACCACCTTCTTGTATGTATGCCACATATTTTACAGGAATGCAATTTTGGAAACCTTTGTATGTAAAATTTCAGCCACTGATGCCTTATTGTGCCCTCCTGTATTAAACAGAATCCTACCCTAACTGGAAAAAATCCTGCTACTCACAAGACCATCAGAAATCTAATCAGAGAAGAATAAATGGCCTAATCCCAAGACCACCAAAACTAACAGGAAGTCTCCCACTGATTTCAGTGAGATTTGTATCAGCTCCATATTTCCATCGAAAGACTAAATACTATGTAATCCAATAACAGCCACATTTTCGTGGTTAAAGGCTGAATCCAGAGAAGGGTTATGCAGTTCCCTCAGCATCATCTGATTCCTCTCTCTCCTTTGCCCCACACAACAAGGACCAGTCAAAATTCTGCTGCTTCTTCCTCCACAACATTTCTGAGAACCAACCTTTTCTCTCAGTCCCTGCAGCTACATCTCTCGTGCAGATCCTTATCTCCATCTTTATTACTGTAACTTCTGCCTCCTTGCTGCCCACAGTCCATACAAAACACAACTGCTAAGACAATTTTTCATGTGCACTCTTCTAACCATGTCACCTCCTCTTTGAATCTCGATGATCGTCCCCAGTGCATCAATTTTAGGGTTTCTTGTCCTTCAAGGCTCTGCATAAATCTGCCTGCTGTGTACTTATGCACTCATCACCTTTTCACGTTGTCCCTGCCTCTGAAAGCCAGACCATCCTTGGCACAGTGTTTGGTCTGGTTCTGACAACAATCACCTCTGTGCTTTCAGTAGTTGGAAACTGGAGCCACAGGTCAAATCGAAGGGCAGGAACTGGATACCAGAGTTGTGGGTCAAGCTGGAGTTAGTAGTCAAGAGCCAGGGTCAAGGGTCAAACTGGAGGTTAGGAACTGGAGCAATCAGGCTTTCAGGCAAGGGGGGATTCAAGGAAGGAGAAGGACAGAGGTAAGGCTAGGTGCAAGGGAGAAGCGGGAGGAACAAGGTAATGCAGGAGCAGACATAGTCGTGGACAAGAGCATTGAGGCCAGCAAGCTGCTGCTGCTGGCTTAAGAGCCAGCCTGCTGGTCCCTGCAGTCAATCAGACAACCTGCAGCAGGCCAGCTGTACTGATAAGCTAGCTGGAGACTAGCTCAGCTGCAGGCCCTGATTCCCGACAGGATGCAGTTGAAAGCAATCTAATATTTAGTATTATTAAGTATTTATATTTCTAGCAGAACAAAGTTCAAATATTCATGCACAAGTAGTACACACAAAACATGCTTGCAAGCCCAGGCAATTATGTGAAGAGGACGCATTTGTGCACGCATTATGTGAAACTGCATAAAAGATCACAGCTATACCCATATGTGCATACAATGCACATGCATGAGGTTCTACATGTTTTCCAGACACAATAGGTTTGGATATTGGAAAACATGACCCTTTGAGTGTTACACTGAATTATATCAGGCAAACTCTTTTAACTGCCACACATCTGAATCAACCTGCCTGTTAAGCTGGGTAAATTGAAAACATTTTGGGCCAAATCCTGCAGTCCAAACTCTCATTGAAACCAATGGGAGTTTTGCTTGACTAACAGCTTCAGGATTTGGACCACCATTATAGATGGAGAGGAAGGATATTTTTGTGAAAGTCAGGAGATTAGGGTCCAACTCCTGGATCTGCCACTGACTTCCTGTGTGACCCTGGACAATTCACTTCTCTGGGCCTCAAATCCCCATTTGTAAAAAGGGGATACGTCCATTGTTCCACCATTTGTCGACTTTGTCTATTTAGATTGTAAGCTCTTTGGGTAGAGAGGGTCTCTTGACAAGTACTCAGGCAATACTGTAATGCAAACAAACAGAATTAAGATTCTTTATGAATAAAATCTATACTATGGTTTGACTCTACAGCCCTTACTTGCACTGATGAGCACTTACCCAGTGAACTGACTTTCATGAATGTGCTATTCAATGTTACAGTTGCAAAATGTGCCCCTGTGTATATTAAACAAAAGATAATACATAAAATAAAACTAGGGGAAGCTGGAAAAATTCTTGGAAGGGGATGAATGGCATTTCTCCAACCAAAGGAGGACAACATAGATAACACAAAGGAGTTGAACACTTAACTGGATACCATGTTAACTGTAATTCTTTTGATATAGTCTGCGTGTTCAGATTCCTGAATCAACATAAATATTTTCTAAACCTTACTTAAAAATAAATAAAAAGGCATGTGTAATAAAAGAATAGTCGGCTTTAAAAAACAGGCTGAGTGGAACTATGATATGATCTGCTAAAGCAATTGTAGTTATGGCAGTTGTAAGTTACTGTATAATATTTTTCCACTGAAGTTTCCTCCATCGGCTCTTACTGTATTTTTTTTCCCTCAATTATTAAATATAGAGGCTTAACCTCAAAAGCAAATGCACTTGTCTTTACATGCACTTGAATTGTAGCTGCCATTTAAAACTAATCAATGTCTTCTTTCATACTTAAATAGCTTGTTTGCAAAATGCCTCTTTTAGGAAAATTTGTACTGTATTCAAGAAGAAAATATGTTTTTCATTCTAAGAAAAGCTCATAATAAAGAAAGTGGGCTTGATTCTTCTGATCTCTTGGAGATTTTACTCTAATATAACGGCATTACTTTCAAGGGCCCATACATGTGTAAGTGGAATTACTCCTGATTTATACTAGTATTCAGGCCCAGTAACGGGAAAAATCATCATATGTTGTCCTCTATGTTATATCCCTGAAGGATTTGCGAGACTCAGCATAAAAATACTTGGAATTCTTAGAGCATCTAAAATGCATATCAAAGGTCCATTTTCAAAATGTAGTGAGCTGTTTTAGCGCAAGTCACTTTCATGGACATTAATGGGCAATTGAACGGTTAGCTCCCCACTACGACCAGTGCTTCCAATATATATTCCTTGGAAATATTCTAATATTCCCCCCCCCTAATTGTAGATGCCCAAGTCCATAAAACATAATGAGCCAAATTCTGGTTTTCCATATGGTGGCAGAAGTCGGCAGCATGTCCATTAAAGTCATAGATGCACCCTAGATTTACACCAGAGTGCAGGTTGACCCAAAGTTTCCAGTCCTGACATTATTCTACAAACAGAAGTCAATGCGAGGTTTGCATAAAACGCAGTGGCAGGATAAGCCCCCATAGGCTGTATGTTTATCTTCATTTTTCATAAGATAAAGATCTATCAATTTATTAAATATATTGGATTTAGTTCAACTTATGCCTTTATTTATACTCATTCAACCCCACTTATTTCAATGAGGTGACAAGTATGTAACTAAGGGCTAATTTTAATCTTATGAACTATAAAAAGTATGGTAATATGGTACTGAAATTTTTTTTTACATTTGTAGATAGAAAAACTATTTATAATTCTAACTGGAAAATTCAAGAGATGTATCACATGCATCCTGTTTGCCTTTATGGTATCTGTTCATATAGTTTTGTGTTAAATTTTACTCACTCAAATTTACAACATAAACTTTTCCAGTGCAAAGTGTGTCCTTTGTTTGACACATTCTGATTATTATACAGGGCCTTCTACACTTACTTTACTAAATGCATATGAATTATCATCAATCTAATGTTAAAAAACAAGTATGGGCCAGATTTTCAAAATCTAATAGGCATGCAATTGCCTATTCAAAATGGACCTGCAGTTGTACACCTACTTACCATTACTGCAATGCAAGTTGGGTAACTACACAAACAAACAATCACAATTAACAATGTACATGTTGTTACGCCATTTACATGAACAGTGGCAATAATCGTACATGCATATTAGGCACACAATTACATGCCTAACATAACCTATGCTAAACTGTGGGGCTCTCTGTCCCCCTTTAGGGTATGTTGCCAACTCTACACTGCACCTGGGAGCAAGCCTCCCAGCTTAGGCAAACAGGTTTCCACTAGTGGTGATTGAGGTAGTGTGCTAAAAATAGCAGTGTGGACACTACAGTTTGGGCTCTAAAGCCCTGACTTCTGTTTTTAGCGCACTAGGTCAAGCCTAGCTAGCCGGAGTCTGTCTACCCAGGCCAGGAGACATGTTCCCACCTGCAGTGCAGACATACCCTTAGTGGCTGGACCATGTACATCTGTCAATATCTGGCCCTATATTAGGAAAGCCAAATGCAGTCACTGTGACAAAACTGACTTATAATGAAGAGGCAGTCTATGAACCCCACATACTCTCAATGGTGAACAGTAAAAATATATTCACTTCATAGAGATTCACTTCAGTAGATTATTTCATGCAGATAAAATGCTCACCTATTTAAGTAAGCAGGGTTCATAGTTCTTTCACTCCAAAAGTGAGCTATGGAGAAGAGTTAGATAAAATAAATGAGAAGAAAGTAATAAAATAGATTGTGATTGGTACTAATGAAGGAGTACAGAGTTCTGAAGCCATTCCTGCCTCATCAGTACTGGGAGGTAGAATTATAGTCCAAATATGGGATTCCTAACTTTCCACAAAGCAATAGAACACACTGCAAAAACATTCACCTCCAAGTAGACCTGCTCTTTTGGCAAATTACATGGTTCAGAATTAATCCTCTAGCTTGCAGCAGGCAGCACATGCCAATTTACAGCAGTCACCTATTACTGTTCATTATTTAATAGCATTGCTTTAGCTCTAGTGTGATTGCCTTCATTGTTGAATAGTTTCCAACATTGCTCTTACAATTTTGTGTTTTTCAGAGTTCTTTTCCAGGGCTTACTAAACAGCTTCACACCTGCTCACTGAATATAATGTTGACTCTAGTCTAGTGCATAACAAGGAACAACTAAATGAGTTTTCCTACTCAACTTGTCCCATATAGGCCATCATTGTAAACTTGGTTCTTTTTTGTAATCAGCCAATCATCATAAAGTGTCAGCTAATGAAACTTGTTCATGTCTTAAATATGCTTTCTCCCAACTAAATGCAACACAAAAGGAAAATAAGTAGCTTATGGAAAAAATGTCTGGATTCCAGGGTATAAACTAAATCATTTTTATGTTATGGAAAAATTAATTCTGTTTCCAATGTCAAATAAGTAAAATTTGCAACCTAGAGCATAACAGAGGCAGAGGAAATATGGCTAATGCATTTCCTATGTAAATAATTGCTCTATCTAGAAATGGACACTTCACATGGGAATTGCCAGACCACTGGGTCTATCTAGAATAGAGATCTGTACCATATGCTTCAGGGATAAGAAACTCCAAAGTGAGCAATTATGAAATAACTCATTCATTGGGGCTCATTTCTTCCTAGTCCCTTCCCTCTAACTGAATTATACCCTGAAGCATGAGGGGTTCTCATTCAAACTTGGGGGATATTGGGAGGGTGTCACTGTAGATGTCCTTATTATCCATATAAACCACTTGATACATTCAAGCTGAGTTTGTACTCTAAAATGAGTTGTTGGACTTTTGAACCTGAGATCTAGTCTTTGTACAATATACATAAGAGGCATTTTTGAACCTTTCTTCATAATAACCTAGCAGAATGAAACAAATTTGGGAGAAACCACTCACTTAGTAGAGCTTGTTTAATTTTTTTCTAAGATTAATTTCTGCAATAAGACTAGATATTGTTCCTTTTAATTAACACACAGTATTCCAGTGAACCCAACTGTGGTACAGTATATTGTAATCTATATTCTGAAAAAATATGTCTGTTACACCACAGTAAAATCTGGAGTAGTTCCACCTATTTCAGCTGAGTTATTCTAGATTTTCTCCTTGTAACTGAGCAGAATTTGGACAATATTATTTTATGTATTAACAAGCTACAAAGATAACCGCTGTCATGCAGAGTAAATTTTCTGCAGCAGTCTTAGATCCATTCAAATTATGTGGTGTATCAAATTTATGCATGTGAACCCAGAACCAGATCCTAGCATCTCTCTCATGAAACGGGTGCCCAACATTTCACATCTGACAGTGGAAACCACCTCTTTCAAGATATTGTCTTTAACTGTTGATGATCTGTATTCCTTACTTACCAGAAAAGATATTTAGGTTGGTTTTCTCAGCATGCTTACATGGGCGTCCCTAGAAGTTTTCAGTAACATTCTCCATCTTAATCTTTGTCTGTCATCAGGTAGTTTATTGGGGGTTCCCCCACTTCTTCCTCTTCAAAAGCCATGTCACAGGGTTTAAGCATCAATATTATAATGCTTCAAATCGAGCAAACCAAAATTCTGAATCCAAATTCCCTGAACTTCAGCAATATGTTTGGAATCTTCACTGGGATCCAGGCCTGAATTACAACACTTGCCTGATCTCGTGATCCACATTTTGTGACTTGGGATCTGGCCTGGTTCCATCTTTTTAATGGGAAGTATTAGCAAGACTGAATGAGCAAATATGAGCAAGACCGATCTTGTGAGGTACTGAGCATTCCAAACTCCCACTGAAGTCACCTGATCTACTAGCCCATTGGAAACAGAAACAGAAATAAGTTATTTAAAAGTAGAAAATCTTTGTCACCTGAGGACTTCGCTAATAGCTGAATATTTCCAGTTTATATAGGTTTAAATAATCAATTCCCTTATTGCCTATTTTGACTTTACTTTACTTTCCAAGATTACCTTTCCAGCTGGTCTTTAATTAAATATTTCAATTAGGTGATCATTTAGGTGTTATATATACACACTTCAGAGTTTCCATTGTAAATCCTAGGCACTTAACACACTAGCAGCAATAGAGCTGAATTTTACCTTACACTTTGAGTAAAAGGCCTTTTTTAGAAGGTGGTAGAGAAAATGTCTCCATTTACAAAAGAGAATTTCGTAATTATATTCATTTAAAATAATCAAGCATTTCCTCCAATTAAGGAAATTTTAAGGAGGTGACTGAAAAAATAATCCAACTATTTTTTCATTGCTCTTTTCAACTGTATAGTCTAAAATAATGGGAGTTCAAAATTATAGATTAATCCTTCTCTTCTAACACAATGGAAGGAGACAAGATTAAGAGGTAAACTTGATTATAGTCTATAAGTACCTACATGGGAAACAAATATTTAATAATGGTCTCTTCAATCTAGCGGAGAAAGGTATACCACGATCCAATGTCTGGTGGTTGAACCTAGACCAATTCAGACTGGAAATAAGGTATACATTTTTAACAGTGAGAGTAATTAATCATTGAAACAATTTACTGAGCCATGGTGGATTCTCTAACACTGATAATTTTTAACTCAAGGTTGGAAGTTAGTCTAAGACAAATGCTCTAGGAATTATTCTGGGGGACGTTCTATGGCCTGTGCTATACAGGAGGTCTGACTAGATGATCACTATGTCTCTTCTGACCTTCAAATCTATAAAATGGCTCAGAGCAGGTGGTCAGTAGTAATGGATTATGCAGGCTCTCTCTCCTGGGTCACTGCTTTGAATCCAACCCAAGTTGATAGTGACTGAATGTTAGTGTCATTTCATAGCTCCTTGGGTGAAATCCTGACCCTACTGAAGTTAATGGGGTTTTGCCACTGACTTCAGTGAGGCCAGGATTTCACCCTTTGAGTCTCCAGTATGTGAAGTGAGTAAGGGCCTGACTCAACATCCATTGACTTCAATGGTCATTTCACTCAGGCTCATAGGCCCAGATTTTTTAAAGGTATTTAAGCATTGTTCTGCTTAGTGTCACACTGCCTAAGTGATTTATATGGCTGAGTCCCAATTTCAGAAAGCCAGTGAGACTTAGCTCCTACATCACTGTTGAAAGTGGGACTTGGTGAATGTGACCGGTAGAGAAGATGGCTGCCTGACTCTTGGTCCCCTCACCCCCCCCCCACACTCATACTCCTCAATTAAGGGCTCCCAGGTATATAAACCATAACTTTTGGTCAGAAATTTACTATTTAGATAAAGGGGACCCTTTTTGTTCTGTTACTATGGATCCTGCTGCGAAAAATAGAAGTGCCAAACAACCCAAGCGTAAGTCCTCAAAGAAAGATAAGTCAGAGAAAACCCAGCAGTCTCTCACTTTGGACTTTGCAGCTACAAAGGACTTTCTGACTACCAAATTTGATCTTATATCACAAGATACACATGAGCTCTTTAAAGATGTGGGAGAAGTCAAAGCTCGTTTGACCTATTTAGATAATGAACTATGAAAAACTGCCATAGAACTGGCAGGTTAAAATAGAAAATGCTTCCTTAAGGCAAAGATGATCTTGAAAACAGATCACATAGGAATAATTTGAGGTTACTGAGGGTCCCTGGAGGGAAGGAAGGAAAAAACATGATTAGTTTTCTCCAGAACAAACTCTCTGAGGTACTGGTTTGGATCCCAGTTTGCCTCCACTGGACACTGATAGGGATCATCAAGCAGCAAGGGCCACAAGGAGAGAGAACAATAATAATGCCAGGCCCATCGTCTTTAAGTGGCTAAGATTTAATGACAAAGTTAAGCTGATGTTGCTACTAGGCAAAAAGAAACTCTAAAGTCTCAGGATTTTAAATTTTCTTTTTATCCTGACTCTGTAACTTTAAGCAAGAAGAGAGCAACACTTATTGGCATCAAACGAACCCCAGGGGATCAGATATTAAACACAGCCTCAAATATCCTGAGATCTTCATAATAAAGCTGACAGACTCTGAAATACTCCAACACCCCCATTGAATGCTTGACAAATACTACAGCAATTGAGACCAGATCTTACTGAGGATATCAGCATGATCCTCTCAAAAAGGAAAAGAAAATGGAGAGTATAAGCCCTGAAGAAAAGGAACTGTGATTGGGAAAACCAGGCAACTCATGCACATATATTTGACATATTTGAGTGATTTAATGCTGTTACAGGGTATAATTTGTACGGTTAGACAAGATATTTAGTAAAGCTTGATAATCAATACACTGATAAGCCAATGTAAGAATATCTATATATTCATAATAACTATATTACTCATCTCCTTACTTCTACATACATTTTTATCGATATTTATATGTCTATTTATATGTTTATAATACATACACGATAACAATATATTCATAACTATGTACTTGTGTGTTGTTTGTGATTACTTGTATTACTTTATATGGACACTTGTATATTTATTTTTATGTTTCTACCCATACTTAAAGTTTATATATTTGTAAGTGATGTATGGTAATATTTATATTAATTTATTTGCACATATAATTTATGCCACTTCAAGTTTACCTTTTTTATTAGGCTATTGGCATAAATATTTATATACTATGTGCATATTAGCATTTACACACTCCATACTGTCACTTATGTATTCTTATCTATGAAGCAATAGGTTTCACTCATTTATATACCTTGGCACATGTAGATATTTTGGTAAATATATGTATATTTCTGGCAGATTCCGGATGAATTCATATTGTGTGTGGGGGGAGGGTGGGTGCAGGCATATGCCATCTGGCATCTGAATGTGCCCCTATTGGAAGTCTCGGATATTAAGTGTAAAATGGGTGGGTTTGTTTTTGTTTTGCATAGAGAGGCACTCAGAGGCCGTCAGTCTATTGGGCATCAATTAGCAGCTGAACCATCACTGATTTTTCATGAACTCTATTAAGTTTTTCCCCCTGAATGTATGAGGGCTTAATGAACCCTCCAAGAGAATTAAGACTTTGAGGCATTTAAAATCAAATGGATATCATATAGCTTTCCTTCAGGAGACCCATTTAAGGATTGAAGATGCAGACATAATTACAAAATTATGTGGGACATGAATATCACTCTTCTTTCAATTCCAGAAGCAGGGAAGTAGCGATACTAATCCACAAGCGCCCAACTTTTCAATTTATTTGGTCATGGTTGGATCCAGAGAGGAGCTACATAATAACTGAAGGCATTTTCAACAGTAAGAGATTAATTTTGGGCAGGGCATATAATCCTAATAGTGGGACTGCAACCTTCATCACAGAACTAGCTGACATTATTTCCAACAGAACTGATATCCCAATGGTACTAGAAGATCGGAACACTGTTGTGGATATTATCACAGACAAATCTAAGTGTATCTAGGTAATAAACTTAGGCCTTTGCAAACCATCTGTTATTCCTACTCAAGGATATTGGACTAGTGGATATTTGAAGACTGAAGCTGTTGCACTCTCTCATTACTTCAAAATACAAATACAATGAATGTACGTCCACCCATGCTTAATTAACGCTTAGCAGAATGAAACAGAGGCATTATGTGTGTGTGCGGGGTTGGGGGAGGGTAAGGGGAGGGAAATAAAGTGAGGAAGATTTAAATGGCTTCATCCAAGTACACCATAGCCTCTTTGCCACAGGACAATGGTCTTTCTGTTCTAGAACCTGAGAAAATTAACAGACAATTTAAAAACTTTTACAAATCCCTTAACACATCTCATGGTGAGCTCAGTTCTAATCTATTAGACCAGTTCATGGAGGGATTATCCTAAATACACTGTTGCTACACTGCTATAATCAGACTGATTATACGGAGAAACATCTCTCTTTACTAAACGTTAATTAGGCAACTGGCTCACTCAATTCAGTCAAAGCATCTGGGTGTTGTGGTGCTCCAGCAGAATTGTACAGGACATTTATTAATCACTTAGTTGGGATACTGTCAAAAGGCTATAATGAAATATTTACAAAAGAAAAAAGATAAAGACAATCTTCATAATGGTAAACTACTGCCCCCATCTCTCTGTTGAACACAGATAATAAAGTTCTGACAAAGATTCTCGCTTCCCACCTAAACAACATTTCTCCATCAATCATCCATACAGACCAGGTGGGTTCTGTCATACCAACTTTTCCCAAGCCCTATTGCAGCTGGAGAAAAACTAGTTAACCCCTGTGACTTTCTCTCTGCACTTCCATTTTAAAAATGGTTGTCTGTACTTTCAGAAAAAACATAGTATGTACATCCTCTTGGAGCATTCTTCAGAAAAATCAAGTCCATTACTACTTCTGATCTCACCAACTTTTCTTCCATGCCAATCTACAATAATCCAAGTTTTAAACTTGCTAATAGCTTGACATTCAAATCCATCTGGCTACCCAAGAGCATATTAACCATAAAAAATATTGCTGAATGGACAATTCAGACCTCCTTCACATATCTTTGTGATAAATACCAGCTACCAACAGAGCAAGGTCCTTTCTAAGCTTAGATTCAGAATGATAAATGAGCTGGGGAATGGTTGGCAGGCCATAAACAACTCGCCACTTGAAGTGTACCTTAAAAAGTATGTTAATCAAAAACATTTTGTGGGTAACATACAAATGGTTGAACCCCTTTGTTTATTCTACTGACTGTGCTATATTGGGAGAAGGTGCTAAATTTCTCCATTTCCTCTGACAGGTTGGAAAATGTGTCACACAATGTATGCAGAACATCCAGTTCTCTGTTCTTGTGCTTCTTTCAGAACAAAAATCTACATAGATATTATTGGACTCCTCAGCGATTGCATAACACTGGACTTGCCGCACATAGTATGTGTTGGAAATATGACGGCTCCAATGCAAACCTGTCTCGTATAGTCTTTGAATATCAAAGTATATCCATATTTTGGAAGGAATCATGCGGTGTTCTAAGACAATTAGGAAAGGGGTTTTCCCTATGTCAAGCCTCTGTGTTTTGGACATTCAAGATCCACCCTGTTCAAGTAATGCGAGGAACTGGATTGCTGCAGCACATATAGTGGCCAAAAAAAGAGTCATTTTGTGAAAATGGAAACGTGCTCTTTCCCCCACATTCTTTGATTGGCTAACTAATCAACACTGTCCTCATGGAAAAACTGACATTAATCTATAGAGGCAAAACCTCCAACTATGAAGACCTTTGGTCTTTCATGAGAGCATTACAAACTGACTCCAGGTTGATTGCGGAGTCTCTTTTTGTGTTTGTTGGGTGTGGAGTTTAGAGCATTATTGTTCTTAAATACTCCTGAGAGTTATATCTATGAATACGTCATACTGTGTATACTCTGGCTGTGTTTTCTTTGTAGATGAATATGTCTGTGTGGCTATGTTAAAACTTCTGAGGAAAAAAAAGAGAAAATGGGATCTAGACGTTGCAACACTGAGCCCGTCTGAGCCTTTGTGATCTCTCGCCAATTCCAGACAGACAGATATCCACCTCTCCCAGAGAGATCAAAGGCAGCACACATGGGACTGAAATACTGAACTACCGCCTCACTTTTGGAAGTACTCCTTCCAGAGCAAGACTGAGACACTACTGCTGCCTTTGCTGGGTTTGTTCTGTGGATACATTTACACAGTGAAAATCATAAGCATTTTTATATAAAGATAATAAAAATAGTTGTCACTCCTCATGTTCCTACAATGTATGGCTCTAAAACACTAGGGCCAGACCTTTAAGACATGACATGTAATTCTGAGTGCCTCGGCTTTTTTATTCCCAACTTGAGACACTTCTCAGGTGGGCACCCAAAAATCAGTGGCGGTGCTCGGAAATTTTGGCATCGCTGTCTAAAAATGCAAGATGAAAGGTGTAGTACTGGATTCAGCTCATGTTCCATGCCAGTGGAAATGAGCACAGACCCTAAAGCTGGAACACAGCGTGGCAGGAAGTCAGCCAAGGAAGTTAATGTGATGGTGGAAAGTGACAACAACCTGCTTCCCAACAGCCATGTTGTCCATTGGAAGCTTGCACAATCCCAAAAGCTGACCAAGGAGGGGACAACCCACGGGATATACTAATTCAGCACATCCCACTTGCAGCCTTGTCCAGTGGGAATCTATGGCAGAAAAGCTGGGGACAGGCTGGCCCAGGGATGTATAATTTACATCTTGTTGTGCCAGCCAGAGTGAACCTGGTCCGTAAAAGTCCCCTCTCACGTCTCCCTCTGAAACTTGGTTATTGAGACAACTTTGTTACCTATGATGGAAGATGCTCTTTAAAGAACAAAAAATTATTTTTACTGTTGAAAATTGCAGAAAAGGGTTCAAAGAATGTTGCTAAAAACTTCTTTTAAAATATCTACCACTCTATAAACTGGTTGAAAAATAGCAAAATATTTTTGCAAAAAATCCATGGAAATTTTGAAAAATGTCAATGAGCTATATACTAAAAATAGATGGACTATATCTCCATTTAGCTATGTGTGTGAATTGTGTCTTGTTCTTTTCTCCCAAAACAAAACCCTCCACCTTGGTGTGAGCAGGAGCAAATCCTCTTAATTCAGTGAAATTATTCTCACTTACACAGGGCTGCATTTGCTTTTAGGACCTGGCAGAAACTTAGCATTTTGCAGTCTTTAATCTAACCTAGCTATCATATCAAGCCATTTGTAGTAGGTTCATCACTATAGAATTTGACGGCTTTTATAGCAGAGATGTTGGACTCTCTCATTCATGACGAAATGACTAAAGAAAGTTGCAAGTAAATTAGGGATGAGCTAATTGTCTCAGATAAAATAATAAACCATCTTAAACAATCTCAACCTTCAAACACACCCTTAAAAAAGAGCTAAATTCAAACAATCTTTATTGAGCGCCAGAAAAGGGGGAGGGGAGGCTGTCTTTATTGGCTTGGAAGCAATAGTCTCGTAAAAAGACTGTTCCTGGTAGCTAGAAATTGCAATACCACAACTCTCATGAGTTCTTCAGACTTGAGAGTGCAGGATAGTCCGAGTAAGCATCCAGACTTTTGGATGCTTATCCAGACTGAAGCTGAACTTCCAACATCTGATGGATGGCTGTCCCTAATGTAAATATCAAGGTGCAGCCCTGCCTCATTGTAATGCATGCTTTCCATGGGTATTGCACTTGTTAAAATGCACAGCTCAGTTATCTACCTTTAAAACCATTTAGAGATCCTGAAACCCACCTAGGAATTAAATGGGACAAAAGCATGCTGAGGATGCTGTTGGAGGTTTAATGACCTTCTGCATTTTCTCTTTAGTTGGAGTTCTGAATTCTGGTGGAATAAAACTTCAAGTCTCCACTGTATTGAATTTTTTTTTAAGCACTCCAGTCATTGTCTCCACTTGACTAAGACATTTCTGTGCTGAAGCGGGTGCATTTACTTTTCAAGTATTATTTTACTAATCAATTGAAAAATTACCTTCATGAATGACAGAAGTGCAGACCTTTGGAGTATTTCATTAAAAGGAACAAACATTAATTACAAATCCAGCCTAACCTTTTGCAGACATAAATTATGGGACTGATCTATTTTCTCCGTGGTTAATTGCGAGCAGAGAGTAGTTCTTTAAATTATTATGTGTAAGGCATGAATGAAATCAGAATTTATTGGGTGATATTCTGAAGATTTATTTGTACCTAAAAAACCTGACACAGGTAGTATCGGCCACTCATTACATAGCGGTAAAGCAAAACCAGTTAAAACATCTTTGAGGCTTCAGATTGGCTGACGAAGATCACTATCAAAGGTTGGAGATTAAGGCCTAATATTCAGACTTTACTGACAGTATATTATAGTTGCTGGAGATAGCCAATATTGCCCAACTATTTCTATTGTAAGCCAACATTTTTGGTTACTCATAAATTTCCAAAAAGTTCCCCTCATGGAAAGAAATTTTCCACACATGGCATTTGCTGGATGGTAAAACAGCTCAGCTATATTCTAGTGAAATAAAATACACTTTCCCTATGATAAAACAAAAACAGCTAGTTTGATGTAGTGGGGGATCAAACTGAAATCTGCAGAGAAATAGCCTTCTGCGAACAAAGTGACTGACTGCTCTCATGCAAACTGGTTTGGATTTGACCTTCTTTTTATGCGCAAAGTATGATTTTCAGAGGTGTACAACAACAGTAGCAATATTTTTGTAGTGATCATGTTGTGTCATTACTTCACAAGTTTTAAGAGGTGGGGCATGCTTGTTTTATTCTTCTCTTCTGTCTAAAATATCAGGAATTTCAAAGTCTTGTCTTCCTTATTTTTTTGGTAGAGGACTAGAGAACTGGAGTAGGAGCTGTCCCAGGTCACAGCTAAAGGAATGAGAATGTTGTATTTTTCTCAAAGAGAGTCTTTCTCTTAAATGTTTTTCAGGCATTTGAAGTAAGCAGGAGCTGATGAATATAAACCAAAACCAAAAGTTTTAAACAGACTTACTAAAACTCCTTGCCAGTCTCTATTGATCCAGTCCATTCAGGTTTCCTAACCTACCAGTTTTCCAAGGAGTCATCCAACAAAAAGACAGAAGTCATTATCTAACATTTCTCATGTAAATGACAAGTATAATAAATAAATACATACATACCAACCATCACTACCACCACCACCATTTTTATTTGAAGTCCTTTCAGATTGTATTGACACAAAGAGAGAAAGGGAAAAATAAGCCCAAATGGAGAACACAAAATCCATCTAAATAACCCAGACTATGAAAAAAAAGCCTGTTTTGATGTTTAGTAAGTAAGAACACCTTTAAGACACAGGACCAAGCCTTTTCTGTTTTCCATATTGTTCCATGGAACAATTTTCAGCAGAGCCATCTACTGGTGAAGTCGTTCCAATATTGTTACAACATGTAACATCAAAGTAATTTCCATGGCCTATTAAAAGCACTAGTACCTAGATTAGATGCAGGACGTGATGACCTTATGTAAGGAATAAGCAGCTGGAGCAGATGTAAAAAACAATGTTTTGTTTTGTTTTTTACATATAAAGAACACTAGTAATGAAAACTGGGAAGAAAAATATGGACTATATATATAATACACTGGCAGAATTCTCTCTAAAGAGAGCTTGCAAAGAAAGAAAGAAAGAAACCAAAATCCTTTACACTGGAAATAATAAGCCTTGCTTCCAGGAATACTGAAACACACAGGAGCATGTATTGAAAGAAATACCTCAACCACCACTGCTTGCCTTACTTCTCTAGCTTCCTTTTACCAAAGGGGTTAATCATTAGTTATATAGCACATCAGAGAACTTAGCCCGCTTAATTTACTTGTGTCATGATATGATTCATACCCAAGTTCTCATAGCATTCATCATTAATACAGAATACTGCATTAGCCTAACACACACTTTAGCACCCTCTATGTATCATGTGAATCCAGCCTAATCACAAATATGGAACACAGTTATGACTTTCAGTGATCGTTTTCAAAAGGGCCTAAGTGAATGTAGAGCCTAAGTCCCATTGAAAGTCAAAAGGACCTTAGGCCCCTTTGAAAATTTTACCCTTTGGAACTAATCTAGTTTCCCATCTCCACAGCCACACAGGTTCCCTGGTAGTGAAACTGCTGCAACTCTACTGTGCAGGGTGGGTCTGAATCTGTGGGTGGTATCGGGGGGCCCACTAGGAGAGGCCCCTGGTATGGCAGCACACAAGGGATGGTTGGAATCAGGGCAGAGCTATCCTGGGAAGAATTTGCTTCTGTGCAACTCTTCTAATCCTTGCTCTATGCCAGGTATTCAGTAAGGCCAGGAAATGATATTGCAGGCAGCGGGTTGAAGATGTCTTCGTGCTCTGGCTCTGTAGCCACCCTATCATTTATTGAAAGATTAGATATTGAGCCACAGTAGCGGGGAATAGTTAGCCCTGATTAGAAATTTGGAGAACTAGGAAAAGAGGACTACTCTGAAGCCTGCAGGAATTAGAGAGACCACTCTTCTTAGCTCTTGTGAAGCTAGTATTTTCTGTCTGTTATCCTAATATTTTGTCATGTTTTAAAGTAGGGAGTTAAAGATTGATCTGGAGCCTGGGAAAAGCACTCAAGCAGCAAGACCACTTGGGACAGAGTGAAACTTTTTAAAAAAAAAAAAAAACATTTTGCATGAGGAAAGCAGACCTGACAATCCTGTCCTTAGAGATATTATATGTAACCTATTTCCCAGCGCACCACATTTAAACCACTGGCCTGTTTGTTTCATATCAGCAAAAATGAAGACAGGCATATTATGCGGGCCTCCCCACCTAATAGGCCTGAATCCTAATTTTTGAAGGATTTCACCAAAGTTGGCGAACCTCTCAAACTTGCATTGAAGAATATACTGCTCAAATCATAACTAAAATTAAAAAAGTATTCTGACCACTTTCCCCCCGTGAAATGATATACTCTTTAAATTTCTTGCCAGAGAAAACTCCCCTCCCCCAACAGAACTAGTGAGAATCACACGAATAAATATGACTTGTATTTGACACCTTGAGAGTTGGTATACATATTAGGAAGAGACACCTTGAGAACTGTGTGAATCTAACACCAGTGTAATTTACAAAATGAAAAACCTTAGAGAAGAATAGGCATAATGCTGGATAGATCAGAGGTTTAAAAAATAAAATAGCTTATCCTCTCCAAATAGATGGAAAAGCTATGGAAGGAGAAAAAGATCCCTTATTCAACTGCTCTAGAATTTGTTCAATAAGAGATCTTTCCTTCAAAAACTTTGCTTAAAGAAACGCAGATCAAAAAGCAAAATTCACCTTACAAATTATTAACAAAAAAGTAGAGAAATTTTGATTCATGTCTAGGTATTAGAAGACACATATTTACCAATGCCTATTTTGTAGTCTCAGTGCAGGCAAATAAACTATTCCAACACTAACATGGACCACATCCAAGGTGTATTAAGGGTGCTCGGCCAAGTAAAACATTTCCTTCTTGCATTAAGCTAGAACAGCCAATCCTACAGTCACTGGCTTAAATGGGAGATGCATCGGAAAAAAGGAATGCAGGGCTGGACCTTTGAAGGGATAGCTTCATTTTAGAAAAAGGAGTTGCAGAAATTAAGCTGAGAAATATTCACAAATTGGCTTCACCAAAAAATTTTCTTCCTAAAAATAAATGTGGGGAGGAGGGGTCCTGAATGTGATTCAAGCAACACCTGGCTTTGGATATGAAGTGTAGTCTGATTCACAAAATCATACTGAAACAAGTATTAAGGCTGGGATTTTCAAAGGATCCTAAGTGAATCAGGCACCCAGATTCTATGGAAATTAAATGGAAACTGAGCACCTAACTCCCTTAGGCCCTTTGAAAATCTCAGTCTAAGCAGAGATATAGCACCATCACAATAAACGAAGGTAAACCCAGTAAAGGACATAGCTAGACATGTCTGTGTGTGAAAGAGGACTTTAGCCAAATTCTCAGTCACAAGATATACACAGGTGTACCATCAGTTTAATATCTCTGGCCCATAATTGCTATTACAACACTTTCTAGTATGGGTTGCAGCATTTCATGGCAGGTGATGTACCTCTCATAGAAGTAAAAGACAGCATGTCACACTTAAGTTTGGCATGACATGGTATATAGCCTGTTCTATATGAACACCTAGTTGACATTCCAGAGCTGAAAAGCTGACAAGTGATGTGACTTTCACTTCACCAAATAGCAAGCCTCGGGCCACAAAATGCAGTAGTACCTCCTTGTAACTTATATCAATAATTTTCATTCTATTCTGTTTTCCTATGAATGAAGTTCTGAAACTGATAAAAATGAATAATATTACCTTCTCACAGATGAAAGAACAAATATTTATGGAACAGTGTGATGCAGCTGTTCAAAGATTTCTAAACACGTTAGCTCCTGGCTGTGTTACCAGTTTACCTGATGTCCCTCTCTTCTAGCTTTTACATTTGTGTCTGATTTTACTGGAGTGTAATATAGGTAAAAAACCTACTTGGCCAGACAGCCTAAGAGTTTACATTATTGTTTTCAAAAGTAACTTGTAACTTATGAGCCATCTAAGCCCTTGACTGGTAGGAATTCCTACTAGTGGTCATTCCATGTTGCATGTTTGCAGAGCAAAGAACCAACATGGTCCAAATCAGTTCCAGATCTGACTTTTTCTGATAGCAAAATATTAATAACTTAATTTGTTTTTGACAAAAACACACCTATTTTTTGGCCAAGTTATGTCCGCAGTCTGAGATCTGCTATCACAAACATGATAGGTTTCACAGTGGCAGCCGTGTTAGTCTGTATCCGCAAAAAGAAAAGGAGGACTTGTGGCACCTTAGAGACTAACAAATCTCTAAGGTGCCACAAGTACTCCTTTCCTATCACAAACATGTCACTATGAGGAGCTACACGTTCAAGACAATGGTCGAATACCTGACAGATCAAAAGTTACAGTAAGTTTGCAGGCTGCCGTTAAGCCCTCTACTAAAATCTTTACAATAAAGTAACTAGTAAAAGCTGAAGTCAGAGGCTTTCTTAAAAGGGGCAACATTGGGACAAAATAATATTGAGAAATTAAATTTACTTTGGATTAGTTTCATGTAAACACACACAAAAAATCAACTTCTCAGAACTCACATGAAAAACATAATGTAGTTAATATTAAATACACTGATTACACAACCGATTACTTTTACAGTTTATGCTGCTATGTCCTTGATTTCAGTCCTGTTTTGCTTATGATTAATGAATGACTCACCTTGAGTACTTTGTGTTTATTTCATACCTCATTATGAATTTGAAAAGGTCATTTGTTCTTTGGAACTAGAAGGCAAAACATCTTTGCCAGCAGCAAAATGTTGACAAATTTAAACTAGACACTTTTGTGTAACTAACGTGCTGCTACCCATTTTTTAAAATTGCATCACTTTACATTTTCTAAAAAAGGTTCCAAAACTGTTTCAAGAGCTTGCATGCCTCTTGTTCCCACAGAACATGGGATGAAAATTTGGGCATATACATGTTATGTGCGTGTGCGCACACATGCACACGAATATACATGAAATCTGATATACTTTCTCTTGTAACTTGTCAGGTGTAATACTATAACGGCATATTATTTATTTATGCTAACACTTGCCCACTTACTGCTGATAGTTATTCATGCGGGGCCAAATCCTGGTCCAGTAGAAGTTAATGGAAGTTGCGTTTCCATTTAGCCCACGATTGTTAAAAACCAAAAGTATACAATCAATATTTTAAGAAAAACAAAGTAGTTTTTTTTTTTTTAAACTACCAGGATAGTTTAGTCTCCCGAGGGCTGTAATACTTTGATCTAAGTCCAGTTGTTGGGTTTAGTATGCAGGAGGCTGGGTAGTGTTGGCAGCCTGTGATATACAATAGGTCAGATTAGATGATCTGGTGGTCTCTTCCAGCCTTAAAATCCAGCAATCTCTAGTTGGCATAACAGGCCTTAGAGAGAATTTTCAACACAGCAAAATTTAGAGCCACCCTGAGTGCTTTAAGTAACACCAGTAGCCAAACCAGCCCCCAGAAGCGACAGTTTTATGGTAGCATAAAGATGGAATTTAGCCATCGTTGCTCCTACTCAGCAGTGCTGAGCAGAGCCCTGGGACTGCCGGGGATCTGGACCAGTGACGTAAAAGAGAATACAGACCGGAGTCTGTTCTTACTATGCATCATTTAAGGTCTCTGTTGTTTTTCTCATTCACCTAACTTGAAAGAGATGTCCCCAAAAGAGAGAGCTTGATTTCATGTTATAGGGCAGAAATCATTAGCCACAATCCTCCCCTCACACCATCTTTGCACTGGTGTGCTTCCACTGACTTCAATTCCCAATTTAAACCAGCATGAGAGGACAATCAGACCCATTATCATTTCTCACCTCTAGAACCACGTTGCACAGGAAGCACAGCTATGTATATTTGCCTGAGAACGAGTGATTGAGGCATTATTGCACGGTTGTATAAAGCAGTGGTTTTTAACCTCTGGTCCACAGAACCCTGGGGGTCCACAGACCATCTCTAAGATTTCCAAAGGGGTCCACACCTTCATCTGAAACTTTTTAGGGGCCTGCAAAATGAAAACCACTGGTCTAAGGCACAGTGCCCCATGGCCAGTGGGTCTAATGCATCTGGTGAGTAGTGGCAGCATTTGAACCAAGTATTTCACCTGGTACAGTCTTCTCTGTGCCTCGTCCCTCAGACTTCCAGTGGCCAACTGCCGGCAGGGACATCTCCCCCTTCCCCCTATTCTTGCTCCGTAACACAGTCAGTTAAATTACAGCTGTCCTTTACAGAAGTGCATGTGGGTTGGATGCTGGGGCTACATTTGATTCAGAGCCAACAAGATTTAAAGGACTTTAGTTGATTTTTACATTTGTCTTTATACAGTCAATTGCATAATTGCTCACCATGTGTAATATTCAGGCATATTTGTGTTCCAAAGATCAATAGTTTAAAGTATTGTGTCATCACTTAAAATAATGTAACTGAGAATGATTAGTAACTGCAGTCTGACCTTCAGCCTCTGGTTTGCTTAATATTGTGGCTTTAAGTTTTCCCCCAATTTGTTCAGAACTTTTTGTACCTTGGATTATTAATCTATAACTAAACATTGTCCTTGGTGTTCATCTAGCTGACGATGTTTGGATCCAAACCAAATCTATTATCTTTTCTTTGAATTTTGTAAGCACATTAATTCCAACTCTTTATTCAGGCTTCTTGCTCTCTACAATTTCATTGTAAACTGTGCACATGGAGAGGACATTGCTTAGCCTTTTGGGATCAGTGATTAAATCACTTTTCACAGATGATGAACTTTAGATTCTTGTGGACAGTATCTCCTTACATAAAATTAACTAAAATCAAACTCTCTATTTCTTAAGGGTTCAGTTCTGCCACACTTATTCATGTCAAGTAGTGCTCAGAGTTAGAGGCCATAAGTGAAAAGCAGTACAGTGACAAATGTAGCTCGCTGTTAACAAATGGCAAATTTTATGTGAGTTGGGGTGGAGGTGATGCTAATCAGAAATCAAACAGTTTTTTTTATTGGAATATGACAAAGTTTAGAGTGGACCTGGAGATGGTAATAGGGAACTATGTAGGTCTAAACTGACTACTGCAATTCTATCCCAGTGTAAAGCCAGTAAAAGCAAAAGAGTTACACCAGTGCAGAACTGGGGTAATACAGGGCGAATTAGGTTCAGTGATTTCATCGACTGTAAGTAGCTTCTTACAATGGCAATTCTGGGAGAAAATAATGTATTTAATTATTACTAAGGAAGTTTACTTTTCAAGGTAGATGTTTAGAGATGACAGCTTGCAGGCAGTTTGAAACATGCATTATCTCTGACATGGGGAAAAACATAGCTGCTTTTTGAAGGCCTGTATTTTTTTGCAACATAAAAAAGTGCTCAGCCACATTTCCAAGCTATACCCAGGTTACACTTACGAATCAACTCTAAATGTCCCAAGGGATCAGCAGTTCCTATTCAGCTGTCAAAATAGAGGAGACCTCGTTTGAGCTAGTTCCAGATAGATGCACCTAAATTATTCTTTTGTGCCACATTCAATGAACAGAGGTGCAATGTATATTTGGTTATAACATCTGTGCCTTAAACCAGGGGTTCTCAACCTTTTTCTTTCTGAGCCCCCCCCAACATGCTATAAAAACTCCATGGCCCACCAGTGCCACAACCACTATTTTTCTGCATATAAAAGCCAGGGCCAGAGTTAGAGGGTAGCAAGCAGGGCAATTGCCTGGGGCCCCGCAAAGCTAAGTTGCCCAAGTGGTAGGACTCAGGGCCCCGGGCTTCAGCCCTGCATGATGGGGCTTTGGCTTTCTGCCCTGGGCCCCAGCAGCTCTAACACTGACCCTGCTTGGTGGACCCCCTGAAACATGCTTGCGCCCCCCCCCCCAGTGGGCTCTGGACCCCTGCTTGAGAATCACTGTCTTAAACAACTTTGTGTAATTAAGTTCCCCCTGCATATGGTTATGTTTATGATCTCAGAGGCCTTCAGGTATTGAGTATAAAAACAACAAAATTGCACTGAAAATGTAATTTTTATTATTTTACTTCAGAAATCTAGGCCTTCTCAGGCAGGAGAAATCTTTCAGGTTAGAAAGTGATTAGTTTGTTTCACATTATGATGAAAGGTAAAGGAATTTTACCAGTATATTATTGAGTTACAGTTTTTCTTACTCAGAGGGAAGATAACATTTGAGACAAACACCTCACATCTGTGATGTTTCCAGCAGGAGAGCAATCATGCAACATTCTTATAGAATACCTCTTTACAACCCACACAATTGATTTGATATATATAGGACATCTAGGAGAGTGTCATCCTATATATATGGTGACTCACAGGACATTTATATTTCCTTGAACTACAATGATATTAGATTAGTGAAGGCTTCTGTCTTTTTTCCTCATCTATAGCGCACCCAAAGCCTGCTGAAGTCAGTAGAAGACTTGCTTTTACTTCCATGGGTTTTGGATCAGGTCCTTATATATTTGTCTTCAGTAGATTTCTGTACCTTGAGGAGTGTCCACACTAGCTTTTAAAACATGTTAAGCACCTTGAATTAACAGGCAGTCAATTAACTCAAGGTACAAAAGTCTCAATAAGACAAGTCCACAATGCCTGAATCCTCTAATTGATATTGTTCCTATTTGTCTCTTGTATATATAAAAGGCATGTATCATCTTGGTATCCAAATATGGAACTCAGGTGTAAATCAAAACCAATAGAGCAATTATCTATCTCTATACTGCCAAATGGCAGGGTGTGTGAATTAATGTTCAAGAATCTGCATTTTGTTCCCTAGAGCTGAGTTTTGTTTTTGCTACAGATTAGATTCTCAGTTTATAAGTAAAAGTTACTTGATTATGGTTTTGTTAGTAAAAGGCAAGTCATGACAAGTGATAAAACCTGGTTTGCTGTAGTGTTATTTTAAATATCTCCTGCCCCAAATGGATTCTCCAGGATTAGAGCATATTTTTTTTTCTTTACAACCCTTTCCTGGCTGTTATGAGCTGAAAAGGACTTCACTGTAGAATACACTGTCAAGACAAAGAAAAGACTGACACACATTTCACCATTCTATGGAACCCAAAGCCCTTTTTTCTCCTCAGTACAATGGCACTTACTGTATATTTTTCTGCTTTTTAGGAAAGTGATGATCAGGTTTTCCAATGACTCTGCTCAAATGCAAAGATGTCTGTTGTGAGAAGATTACATACTGAAGTGCCTGAGTCTATTCCTTAATCAACCATCTATTACTTACGATAAATTCGACAAAGCTTTCCCTTAGTTCCAATCTTTCCATCGTACCTTTTCTCTTTTAAAACATTTGTCAGCTGTAGCACCCTACGACATTAATTCTAAATTCTAAGATCATTCCTAAGAGTGTGAAGATGGCAAGTTTTTAGAAGAATTACAGTTTAAAATAAAATAAACACCTCCTTCTCCCCTCTCCCAAAAAACAAACTGAAAACAAAACCTCACACAGCTGAAAGAAACCGCAATTACCTGAAACTGCTTGGATAACGCAGAGATGTAAGTAATAGTAGCCAAGTTCCCAGGATTTCTCACTTCTATCTGCAGCAAAGGATGTGACTAAATACTCACGCCTGTCTCTAAAGTGAATTAAATAAAGGGTTTTAATCAAGTCAGAAATCACAGTGCTCAGGCACAGAACTTTTTGTTTATGACAAACAAACATTTTCATTTGGATACTCACTACGAGCCTATTAAGGGGCGGAGTCCCTATTCTATGTGCAACAGAGCACATGCATCCCAAGTTAATGTCCACACTCTGTTCCTGAGATTGGCCTTATAGTAATTCAAAAAACCAAATGGATCTTAATGGGATCCATGTGCTGGCATGACTCAGCAGGAACTATCCTGAGGTTTTTAATGCAGGTTTTTAGCATCTACAATAACTCGACAGACAAGCCCTACATTTCTATACTGGGTTTTGAGTTTGCTAGCCTGTCTCATGGCCCTAAAAGATTTAGCATTTTGGAAGTGGATAATTTTCTGCTGTTTACAAACTGTAGAGAATGAGAACAAATCCCTTTATCCATCCTCATGATATCAGAAGCTGCATATGTTTTGCTTTGTTATCTCTGTTACAACAACAAATATAATTTTCCAAAAGCAATTTTACAAACAACACTTTTTCAGCTCATGTTTCCTCTGTAAAAAATTTAATGCATGTTTAAAAATATTAAAAGGGAACATTATTTATTTCAGTTTACGACAGCAACAGTCTGACCACACTGGAGTAACAGGATGTTTCTCCTTTACCATTTCTCTTTGCTCACTATGGTCCCACATGACAGATGGTATAAAAGAGAACACCCTGTTTTTAAATTAATCCCCTTAACATCTAGAAACATGAAGCACCAAAGAAAGCCTGAACAGCTGTCTGATTGTGGTTAACCTCCCCCCCCCCATCTCCACCATGGCTAGCTGGCTCATGTGCACTGATAACATACTAGAAAGCCTCTCCCAAGCTCACTTATGATTATAATTGGGAGCCCTGGGCATTTCTCCACTGACTCCATCTTATGCATCTCTTGGCCTGAACCTCTCAAGTGGTGAGGACCTTGTGTAGGGTGCTTAGAATGCTGTATACTTCCATCTAAGCCTATGAATACTGAAGATACGCAGCACTTTGCAGTATTGGGGTAGTTTTGTGCCAGAACAATGATTTAAAGCACCTTTTGCTCTCATTGTTTAGCTGCCCATAATGCAAAAAAAGTTTGAACACAGAAAATGAGTGGACTGCAGCAGTTTTCAAGAAAACCATTCAATTGAGTGACTGCTGATATTCTATACTATGAGAACAGAGCTTCCAGAAATCTCATAGAAATGTTTATCTCATGCAGGGCTGTTTGTATTGAGGTTAATTTAAACAAAGGCCAAATCTGAAATTCTCCCAGCCAACCCACCCCTATTAGAAGCTGTCATTCACTTACAAGAGGTGTTTTGCTTTTTTACACCACCACAAAAAAAACCCCAAGAAAATTAAAAAATGAACAAAAGTGGTGTCATGATGTTACTGTACCACCAACAGATAGCACCCAATAATGTATGTCAGTGACTGAGCAACATTTGCCACCAATGCGTGTCATGCACACATACACATGACGTGGCTACTGTTTATTGGAGCCTAGCAGTATTTAGCCGCATCAGAGCAGTACAAGTAGATTGCTACTAACTTATTTTTAATTTCAGCAGTGGTACTATGTGTAACATAGATCTAACAATAACAATCAGCAGCAGCAGCCACCACTGCCAAAATAATAGAGGCCCAATTTCTCCCCTGAAGGCCCACTGGGACTAGGGTGACTAGGTGTCCGTTGTTTGATCGGAACACCCGGTCGAAAAGGGATTGTGGCGGCTCCGGTCAGACCGGGCCGTTGACTATCCAGTTGGCAGCACCCCGGGGCTGGCAGCACCCCGGGGCTAGCAGGCTCCCTGCTAGCCTCCGTGCTGCGTGGCTCCTGGGAAGGGGCTGACAGGTGGCTGCGCATGCTGCCCTTGCCCCAAGCACCACCCCCGCAGCTCCCATTGGCCTGGCCGCACCTCTGCGTAGGAGCCAGAGGGGGGACATGCTGCTGCTTCCAGGAGCTGCTTGAGGTACCCTGCTTCCCTGAGCCCTCCTATCCTGCGCCCCAACCCCGTGCCCCAGCCCTGATCCCCCTCCCGCCCTCTAAATCCCTCAGTCCCAGCCCAGAGCACCCTTCTACACCCCAAACCCCTCATCTCCAGCCTCACCCCAGAGTCTGTACCCCCAGCCAGAGCCCTCACCCCCTCTTGCATACCAACCCACTGCCTCAGCCTAGAGCCCCCCCTGCACTCTGAACTCCTCATTACTGCCCCACCCCAGAGCCCGCACCCCCAGCCAAAGCCCGCACCCCCTCCTGCACAGCAGCCCCCTGAGCCAGCCCGGTGAAAATGAGCGAGTGAGTGAGGGTGGGGAAAGTGAGTGACAGAGGGAGTGGGGATGGAGTGAGCAGGGGCGAGGCCCTTGGAGAAGGGGCAGGACATGGGCGGGGCAGGGCACTTCTGTTTGGCTTTGTGCAAGTAGGAAGTTGGCAACCCTAACTGAGACACATTTACCCTTGTGTAACCTCATTGATCATCAATTCCCTGCAGATTCACCCTCAGTGTCAGAGGGTGGAATTTGCTCTACTTTTTGTGCAGAACCTTGAATTTGGGTGCCTAAGCTCTCTTTTGAATCCACAACATTGTGAGAGTTTAAGGTACTGTGTAGCTGTTTAGATTCTGTGCCATCACATTTCAGAGGCAAACTTACATGCATAATACATAGGATGTATGCATCTGTTTATCTAGGAAGAAGATAATTCAATACACTGTAGGGATAGGCTTAGAATATAGAATTTAAATGTTAAAAAAGTGTAAGGATGATTTAAGTGGCAGCTAAGCAGTCAGAACTATAGCAACTGTGAAGGTAAAGCAGTTACTCCGAATGGTGAACCATCTGCTTTCTAATGAAAACAGCCCTACTTGTCAGCAACATCTAGAAAAAATGATTTCTTAGTCAGAGCGTGTAACCGAGGAAAGTAGCTTTTTTGCTATATGAGGTAATACACTCGAATGATGTATGACTTAGATAATAGTGTGGGTTAATGATCTTCAGCTGGATCAGGGAGTAAAACAAAGTAATTTCATAATACAGAGCATGATGGATTAAATCATGTTAATACTGGGTATATACATTAAAGAAAATGATCTTTCTGGCATACTAAATGGCAAAATAAAAAGCACTTTTAGTAAGTTATATGATTAATTAGTCTGCCCTTTTATTTATGTACCATGATAAAGTAAAATGTACTACTTCTGGTTACCTCCTAGGCAATTATTCTAAAACGTGTATTAAATGGACCAGCATCACTGTATTGTACCAGACCATCAGGAACACCAAAGTATGTCCCCATCTTTGTTATAAGTAAGGGATTCCCCTCCCCCCATTTATTACAATAGAAGTTAGCTCATCACTCCTTCCTAAGGTTTCTAGGCTTTTCTCCATGAGACATGATTTTGATCGCGATACAAAATTGGTCTCTGTTTGAGATAATTAACTAGCGGCATAGTTAAGAACTAGTACTGCGTGGTGAGAATTGGAATTCAAGTAAGTATCCAAAAATGTGGATGGTCACACAAAGTTCATCCAAATTCTGAACTGTTTCAACCTCTTGCCTGCAAAACTGAGCTCAATACCTTGTTGCTTTCTCATCAGATTTCCAGGGCTTTTCATCTCAGCCAGAAAGAACCTGGAGGTAGCCTTTCAGAACTTAAAAAAAATTACTTATAATTAAAGAGAGGTGAAGGGGTTTTGGGGCAGATGGGGGAGGGGGGACAGGAAGCTTGTATCACATCCAGCCAAGTTTTACCTCCCCTTCAAGAAACCATTTCAAGAGCAGAAGAAATGACACAAATTTAATCCTGGATTTACTTGTAAGTGTCCAGTGTACACTTCCTAGCTAACAGTAGTCTGTGGCTCAGACCCAGAGAGGGAAGCGCAACACACACTGGCCAGTGGGTTACACATATATTTTCTGTTGGCTGACCTCTGAAGAAGAGTGACATTTGTATAAGAGCAATATGAAAAAATCCAAGCTCAAAGCTCTAGAACTGTGGAACTGCTCAAGGGATGTTGTCTCCCACTCCCTACAACTACTAACCCTCTCCCCCTCAGTAATGCCATGTAGCCTATAGGAGCAAAAGATTAGGGAAAGAGTCTAAGCCAATTGTCTTTTTGCTTTATTTCCCAGCCAGGCCAGGGTAAAGGGGAGGCTGCCCTTCCTATTACACTAGGCATGTACTGAGATGTTTCTTCTCTTGAATGTCATATGCCAGATGGACAGAGTGGTGTCAAAATGACTCCAGCTCAGGTACAGCACAAGGCTGGTCTCAAATCAGCATTATGTGGCTAACTCTAAGGAGGACGAAGTAGCTTCCACGTCACTGAGGAACCCAGGAAGCTATTGGATTGACGCCGCTCAGAAACAATTATGAGTTGAATGGAAAAGTGATCCTCATTTTAAAACACTTGCGTGAAAGACGAGTCATTTAGAAAAATTAGTAAATTAAAGACAGTAACCTGTTAGCCTCGTGAGGGAAACTCTTTGAAAACTTTCCCCCTCCACAGTTCTCACCATGTGGGTCAGTGCTGCAAGTATCAGAGTAGTAGCCGTGTTAGCCTGTATCCACAAAAAAGGACAGGAGGACTTAGAGACTAACCAATTTATCTGAGCATAAGCTTTCGTGAGCTATAGCTCACTTCATCGGATGCACCTACTGCAAGTAGGTATTCTAATCCTGGGTGTCTCTCATTAAGAGTCCACCAGAGACGCCTGTTTTGTTTTAACAACCGCTAATCTCCCAGTGCTGTCTTGTGATTGTCTGACTTTTCTCTCTCTGGAAACGGGACGTGAAATCTATTTAAACCGAATATATAGCAAACTATGGCAAATGTAAATCCATGTGTTTTAACCATTTGTTTTAACATCTGTACACTTTAACAATATGCCGTGAGCAAAGGAAACTCCTTACCATCAAGTTTCACAATGTAACTTTCCACAGGATCTCATATTGGCAAGTGTGAGGACATGTAGATGGTTACAGTTAAGGGTCTTTCATTCTCCCTACAGCGCTTTCACTATGTTTAATTTTAATCAGCATTACAGGGAGTGATTCACATGTACTGAGCAGACATCTCAATTTTCTATGTCTGGTGGAATATGTAAATAAGAAAAAAAGGTCTAGAAACTTTCCTATTTACAGTCAATTTTGCCAATATTGTTCTTTTTTAATTAAAAGAGCAGAATGATTCATGTATCAGTATTAAATGCTGCTTTTTATACTGAAGAAATCCTCCTAACCTTAATCAGAAGGCTTTTAGGAGGATGCTAGTTCTAACAGAACAGTAACAAATAGTGGGATGTATGTGAAGAAATCTCTGCTTTGAAGTGTCTGACAAATTTTGTCAGCTTTCTCTCAGAAATTTATTTTAATAAGATACTATAGCTATTGGGTTAATTATTCTCATATGTTTCTAAGAGGCCTTTGAGACTCGGAAAAACAGAGTGAAATTGACAGAAAACATACGGTAAAAATGGATTTATGTTTCAAAAGTAGAAAAAAATTGTGAACACCCCAAGGTCTAACTCCTTCACTGCAAATCATAAAGGGATTTTAAAGGCGTGTTAGAAGAAATACCTTTATGAAAAGAAAGCAATGGCATTAAAATATGGAAGGATGGGTGAACTGTACCGGAGAGTGGAGAAGTTCAGCTTCTGAGGAATACGAAGTGTTGGTCTAAAATAAGTTTCAATTGTTGTTACATTTTAGACTTTGTAGGAAATAACACAGTGCAGAAGTGTGACTTTAAAATTAGCATTTGAAAGTGCCTGTGATGTAGGTGAGGGTTTTTAACAAACAGTGGGTTTTGAACCTAAAATTACATTAATTTATTTGCTGCAACAAAATTAGGCTGATTAGTTATCGTTCAAACTCATTTGTTAAACAAAAGAAAAGCCTTTATGTTATATAAAAAAATCAGCATAGCAGGCACTCCTTGTAGTCCATTACTGTTGACAAGACTTGACTAGAAATGCAAGATATGTATAAAGAGTAATTTTGTCTCATTAAATGACAACACTAGTGGTTCCTCTTCATCTCCTTAATTCATTTCTTATAGTTTTTCTTGTCACATCCACTTGTTTTATGGCTTACTAACTTGCAAGTTATGGTCGTAATTTATGGTCAAAATTGAGTGGTAGCAAATCACAGAATATTTTCATTGATTACCCTAAATTGTCTAATCTCCTGTATGTTTTTAGGACTTGATTGGGTGGTATTTACTGATTGCCTTCATCTAATTTAAAAATCAATCAATAGCAACAATGAGAGGTGGTGGATAAATCGAGTCTAATGCAGCATAACTGCAGCAAATATCCATCAAAGGCTCATTCTCAATCAAATTTGTGGGAAGTTTTAATACATAAACCAAAATGTCTAAAAGCTTTACTTCTAGAGCATATCATTTTAAAATTGTGCTCTGCAGCGTGACATCTTATTGCTCTTATGCTGTCTATTTAGGGTGATTTTCCACTGCTAAAATGAACGTATTTCACTACAATAAAACTGTAGCAAATAAGAAAAAAATGTGATCAGCTTTGGTTTAAAGGCACTTTGTTCCATCTTCCTCAATATTATCTGTGTATAATAATGGGAATTAACATAACATCAGCTTTTCTTATAAACTGTGTGCATTTTCCCAGAGATAAACATTCTAATAAGTGTCTTGATGGGAAATTTGCTTTCTACATTGAGAAATCAATTCATGAAAGTTGTTCCTTACATTGTTGTACTTTGTGTGTGTATGCGCACATTATTTGGTGCCTAAAGTTTACTACGGCAAATATGAAAGAAAGAGTTTAGATGGCAGCATGTTAACTTCTTGACACTGTCAGTGCAAAGACACATCATGCAGTGAGACAGGTTTTTTGTCTGCTTTTATTCATTTTTTTAAATTCAACAAAGATACCAAGAATTTAGAGTGCCTCTTTCTAAACTTCCCTGAGAAAACAGGAAACAAAATACTGATTTTATTTATGAACTGTGGAGCAGATCCTGAGTTGGTGTAAATGGGCATAGCTGCTTTGAAATCAGGTAATTGGAGTTGGAGTTCTCTTGTTCTGCACCAGCGGAGGATCTGGCTCAGTAGTCTGAAAGCGTGTGTGTTTATGTTGGTATCTAATGTTAGAAGAATTTAAAACTTTACTTGAACGTGTGGATAGAAGCAGCATTTACTCAGTAAATACTGAAAACCGCTAAAGATATTTAGCTTTGAATTCTGAACAACACATGCAATGTGAAGCTACACACTGCTTATGCCAGGGGAGGTTCTGACCTATTCTGTGTGTGCTGCTGGTGACAGGTGGGGAATGGAAGGAAAGAAATGTGCTGCTTTTCTTTCATGTTGTATTTAAATTCAAACAAATAAATCAAATACCGATGTAGATGGAGTCATGAGCCCAGATTCTGGGTCATTGTATGGCATGTATGTCAGCCCAGAATTTCACCAAGGATGCCTATTGAGAAGTATTCAGAAAGAAAAAAGGCTGTGCCCATTTGCACACACTAGGAAAGGGCAAACAGGTCTTGAGAACATTTGAGAAGAGTCAGAACCAAAATCCTGGACATCTCCATATGCTGGGGATATTTGGACTTGATCCAAACTTCGCAGTTGACCCCCCCGAGCTAGGTCTTGTCAAAACCAAGGGATCTAATACCTCCAACTCTGCAGACACCCTCATCTGGATGTGGATCAAAAATTTGCACCTCAGCCACATTTCAGCATAAAAAGAGAATTGACCTGAACCTCAACGCAAATCTTAAATCATACCACAACTCCCCCCCTCCCTTTTTTTTCCAGATCAAATTAGTTGAGCCAATATTTTTTAAAAAGACCATTTTCTATTTTCACTCCTCTGCTCCTGCTGGTTTTCTATGAGACGAAAAGAAGGCGGTGGGTAGTACTCTGGCAGAGGCTGCTCTTGAAGAGCTCCTGTACTTCCTCGCAAGAAGCAGGAAGTGCAAGAGATCGCACGAGACAGCTTGTTCTCGTGAGATTCCCACCTCAATATCTCAGGTTCAACAGCGACGGAGAGACCGAAGATGGTTCAGATGAGCATCCTGGCCTTCTGGTACTTATCTGAACCAGATACAAATTCCAAACTTTTAGAGGTCGACCTGCTGTCAGCACAAACAAAGCTATGGGCGTAAGGTTAGGAAAGCACACAGTTCGGGGGCTGAATATTCCCACTCAAATCAATTTTAAAGCATCCTTTGTTGCTAAACACACTTAAAAAATCTTGGCATCAACAACAGCTCACAACACACATTACAAATACAAAAGACAAACCCTGACGAGAACCCTACAAGCAGTCCACTTTTTATTAAAATTCTGACATTCTGAGAGATCTTCTTGCCAAGGGCCCTCTTACAATGACATCTGTACACTTGTCATTACATTGCAGTTCACATTACTTACATAAACATGCCACAGGGAAACCATGACTGATATAATTTTTATAAGATTGAAAGGTAGCCATTATGATCATTAAAACAAACCTGAGAGAGCCTTCCTGATGATGGAATAGATTCTGTTACTTCTTCCTTCTCTGTGGGTCATTAGTTAAAAAGGGAAAGAGGGGGAAAATAAAGAGGGAGAGAAGGCCGCATACTGCAGGTGTTTTATCCTTTGTAAGGAGACTGCACTGAGACAAATGATTCTAGCTGGCATTTTGTACACACCGGAGATTGCTTATCGATCCAGATCAGAATATTCAGGCTGGCCCCGGGGAAAAGGCAGAGTATTTTCTGAGGGAGTTAATAACCTGGCAGCTGAGCTGTCTTGTCCAATTCACTGAACCTAGGGCTCTAATCAGGCCAGAGTTTCTTATTTTGAGAAATCTTGCCATATGTGTCTGCTAGCTGCCTTCCACTCTATTGGACGAGTGACAGTGATTGAAATGACAGCCTATAGATAGAGGCTAATCAAATTGTTTATTATCAGCCTAAATCAATATGTATAGATTGTTGAAACATCACTGTCATGCCATGGAAAAGTAATACTAATACTTCTCATGCTGCTGATGTAATTCTAAAACGTATTGTTCTACCTTGAATTACATCTGAATTTAAGAGAGTAAAAGCAATTATAATGGGGGATCAGACAGGGACCAGTATACATGCTTACACATTCCAATAAAATAACGTTAGGGATGAATGATGAAATGTCACTTTGTGCTCCCTTTAAATATATTATCATGTTTCTAACTGGACAGAAAGAGAACCCAGATCTGTGAAAGAAAACGGGGATAAAAAAATAAAACACCAAGGAAGATATTCTTCCTTTTGCTGTGGAGGAGGGAAAAGAAATCCACACAGATTTCTGTTGTTGTCTATAGGGAAAAGAAAGAATTCCAACACATGTGTCTCATTAAATGCCCACCCAACAGAAATGATCAAACCAACGTAAATCTGTAATACATGAATGTCCATTACAAAAACATTCCAAAGAGAGGTTTCAGAGTAAAAACCGTGTTAGTCTGTATTCGCAAAAAGAAAAGGAGTACTTGTGGCACCTTAGAGACTAACCAATTTATTTGAGCATAAGCTTTCATGAGCTACAGCTCACTTCATCAGATGTATACTGTGGAAAGTGTAGAAGATAGTATGCATCCGATGAAGTGAGCTGTAGCTCACGAAAGCTTATGCTCAAATAAATTGGTTAGTCTCTAAGGTGCCACAAGTACTCCTTTTCTTATTCCAAAGAGAGTTTTACACAGTTCAACACTTTGATAAAGAGTAGAGCAAAGCAAATGCCTTTCTCTCTGAATTTATAAAAGTAAATAGTACCCAGCACTTGGGAGTTGGTATCACAATGGTGATGTGTTTTACTTAAAAAAAATCTAGCCTATCTATTCTGCAGCCCAGGACAATTTATTTTGCACAGAAATGAGGTGTAATGCGTATGTGAAGAAAAAACGTCACTCAGTTTTCAAAGTATGCTATAATCATGTGGTTTTGCAGACAGTGATATATAGTGTGCCATGTATATATATTTCATCTTGTACAGCATGTTAATTATCTGTCTGAGTCAATAGCCTTGATTCACGCTGTAGGTTGGAGGTTCATAGTGGTAGTAACCCCCACTGATCGGGGGGGGGGGCACAGTAGTGCACTTGCACCCCTCACTCTACCACATCACCCAGATTGGGTGGGGCTGGATCAGCCTGAGGGTGGAAATATGCAGACCAAGTGCTATACCACTTGGTATCCTGCAATGGGGCTCCTAATTAACTCTGGCTGACATTTCGATCTGCCCTCTCCTGTCAACACCCGCTGAGCAGGGTGTCCGTGAATTTCCCCTCTGGTGTCGCTGACCCCAATGGCGCAGTGACTATGGCCTATCCAATGCATGTTGTGCACATATTATCCCAGAACAGAATTTGGACTTTTATATATATATTTTTTCAAGTGTGCACATTAACAATAGTTTGCAGTATCTTGTGTGCCCTGTTGACTTAGTGTGGCATTTTCCTTCAACAAAAGGGCCTGCTTCTCATTACACTGTGGCCACTATATAACAACTCCGGAAATGTAGAGGGGCCTTAAAGTTGCAATAAAATATATGCATCTATCCCCATTTTAAGGCCCCATACAATGCCAGAATGATACAAAATGACATTAGTATAAACGATGAACTGGGACCAAACTCTTTACACTCCTTTTTAAAGATAATTTGCATGATGTGTTCATTAGACTGAATTACTTTGTCAGATTACTTTGTAGCTCCAAACTAAAGCAAAGTTCAGCCATCCAGAATCTGTGTTAATAAAAATAATATTACTCTTTAGGTAGTGCTGATTTAAAGTGGCTTGTTTTTCCTTCGGATAAAAGTTACTGTTCTTAGTGTGTGCACTCAAACCCCTCCTAAACAGCAATAATCTTTGGTTGACTGATTCTAGGAATTTTCCTATTAAATTTAAACTGACATTTTTAGTCACGTATTAATTGCATCTGCACGGAACAGAGGCCCTGATTCAGTAAACAACATTAGCACAAAATTAAAATGTAAGCATATGCTCAAGTTCATCCCTATTCAGGAAAGATCTGAAGCAGATGCTTAAGTTTAGGCATGTAAACAGTTCCATTGAAGTCAACGGGGCGAAGCAGATACTTAAAGTTCTGCATATACATAATGCACATTTGCAGAATAAGTTACTGCCCAATGAGAGAGGCAGAATGACAGAATTTAGTCCACAGTGAACTGGCACAACAGCAAAATAAAATATTACTTTTAAAGTGTTTTGGCCCCAACCCAGTAAAGCACTTAAAACTGACCTAGATACAGGGCTTTTTTACTGATTTAACTATTTCGGTTTATAATTACATCAGTGTAACTCCTTCATGTGGTCACAGTTAAACTGGTATAAAGGTATTTATATTGGCACACCTTATCAAGGTAAATTTACAGAAATAAATGCTTCTGAAAATGGTGGAAGAACAAAAAAGGATCTTAAGGGGGAAAAAACCCAAAATGGATAACCTGAAAGTTGAACAATTTGCTGTTGTATGGCTCAGGAATGGTAACGAGTGTTTATTATATCACTATAGGGAACACTGATTTCCATTGTGTCCGTGTGCGCACTCACAAGCTTTGTGCAGGGAATTTAAATGGTTTGATTGTCATATCGTTATCTAAATTGTGTGCGTGTGAGAGGTCCAAAAGAAAGGAATTATTATATTCCTATATATGAACCAATTGTCCTGAGATATTGCTGTCTGATACTTTTTGTAGTCTAAGCCTTCAGAGGCAGCTAACTGAAGAGTTTCAGAGGATGTAGCTGACCACTCTGTCCTTGGAAGTAGCGGGACTTGGTGAGTGGTGTGTTTGGTCCATCTGTGGGATAGCTGGTTGGTTGTTTTCTGTGTATGGGCTGTATATCTGGGCCTTGGTCCACTGAGTAAGTAGTTGAGACCGGTCTGTATGTTGGTGCCTTGGACAGGGCTGTGAGGCTCTGACTCTCAGAGCTTTGATCAGTGCCTTGGTAAAGGCCGCAAGGCTGACCCTGGCAGCTTTGATAAGCCCCGCTGTTTGAAGTCTGAGAGATTAATTGCTCCCTCCCGGCAAGGGGCAGAGCTGAGCTGAGCTAAGCAGGGAGACCTGGTTTAAAAAGTCACTTGCTAGGCAAACTTGAGAGCTGTGAACTGAGGCAGCTAAGGGAGAGTTTTGGAGGGAGTTGAGGGAGGGAGGGAGAGGAGCTCTCTTTCCAGGTTCAGCTCTATGTGCTATTTCAAAATGGCCATTAATAGAACAGAGGTGGTGATGACCCTCAAGGATGTTTTCTTTCCTACCTGAAGCTAGAAGGGACCTCCAGTTCAGAAAGTGGCTGTGCTGGAGGAAAAACTTCTAGGATTGGAGGGACAAATAGAGATGCTACTGAAAATCAGAGATAATGGAGGAGTTCCTTGACAGCCAGGTTTGGGAAAATCAGTACCCATGGTTCAAGGAAGAAAAGAGCTGAACACCACGAATCAAAGACACAGGAAGTCAGACAGGAGGTATGGCAATTTGTAACCACTAGAGGCAAGGGATCACATGAGCATTCTTCGTGGCTGGAAACAGCTGAGGATGGGCAGTCTGTGGCTACCAGAGAGAAGACGACCAGGAGGAATTCCACACAGCTAGAAGTTTCCAATCGATACCGGGTTCTCAGTGTGAAAATTGTGGAAGATATCTCAAGATCCAGCTGGTCCCAGGGAATGGAGAGCTGTATGGGATACACCTGTGGATAGTAACTTATGAGAAAAGCTAGTTTGCCAACAATGAGAACTTCAACCATCCAAGGAAGACAGATGATCTCTTTTGGGTATTCAGAAGAATTGAAAAAACATTCTGCAAGGGACAAGTGACCAACACAATGGTGTGCTGTCTTTCTGGAGCCAAGACACTTCCTAAAGTTGACAGGCAAGCATCCATTGGTGATGGTTCCTAAGTTCATATTGATACTTGTGGGATATCTCACAGGTAATAGACGACTTCAGGGTACTCGGAAGCATGCTGAAGAAGAATGTCCAAGCACTTTTCTCTGGGATTTTTCTGCCCTGCAAGATGGAAGGCAGAAGATTCTGGAAGTGAACTACTGACTAGGTAAATGATGTAGGGTTTTGACCTTGTGGAACATTGGTTCACCTTCTTTGAGGAGGAGGGGTTGTATAGTTTGGATGGCCTCCACCTCAGTAGAAGGGAATCAATCTCCTCAAAGACAGGTTGACCTTAGTAGTTGGGAGGGTGTTAAACTAATAATAAATAAAAGAAATAAATAAAATAAAAGGGTAAAAAGAGGGAATATATGAGCACTCATTTAGCACAGAATCAAGATACTGAGAACAAAATTAATCATGGAGCCAAAGAACATGAAGGGAACATATTCTTTATTTGCCTGTACACCAATGCTAGGGGTCTTGGTAACAAACAAGAAGAATTGGAATTGCTTATTAATCAGCATAAACATGATATAGTTGGTCTTACTGAAATCTGGTTATTTGCATGACTAGAATGCTAAAATCAATAGTTATAACCTATTTAGGAAGGATCGAGCGGGCAAAAGGAGTGGTGGAACGGCTCTCCATTTCAAAAATGGAATTACTTGTTTCTGAGTCACTGATAACTCAGAAGAAAATTATCGTGAATGTTTACAGATCAATATCCTAACAGATAAAGCACAAGATGGGGTATTAGGTAGTCTGATAAAGACCATGAAACCACACTAGGGAACAGAATGACCATCTAGAATATGTAAGGAAAAAAGCTGCATGACCATGGGGGACTTCAATTTGAGAGACACATGCTGGAGGTCTCATACTGACAGTACTAACACATCCTTTGAATGTCTAAATATTACAGATGGCCATTTCCTGATTCAAAAAGTATTGCATCCAGTATGGGGGGGGTGGATTCTATATTAGGCTTAGTTTTGATAGACAGAGGAACTGATCACAGAACTGAAAATTAATGGTAGCTTTGGTGTAAGTGATCGTGACTACATTTATAAATGTGCAAACGGAATAGAGTCCCCATCGGTGATATATATACTTAGTGCTTTAAAAGGAAAATTTTCACAAAGCTGAAAACAATGATGAGTCAAATCATCTGGGAGGAAGAATTTAATCAGAAAAATGTGAATGACAATTAGGAATTGTTTAAAAATACTTTACTAGATGTCCAAAAGCCACAATCAAGAAAGAAGGCTGTATTAGTTAAAAACTGACCTGGTTGAAAGGGAAAGAGAAGGCATCTATAAAAATAATATATAACAAATGGAAGAAGAGGGAAGCGGATAGTAACAAAGTATAAATCGGAAGCTAGGAACTGTAGACAACTGAAAAGCGAAGCAAAGAGGCACAAGAAATCTATGGTCATAATCTATGGTTATGAGGACAATGAGGAAGATGGCTTTTTAGTATATTAAGAATAAAAAGAATCCTGACAATGGTATTTATCCATTACTAAATGGAAATGGTAGAATTATCAATAATGATTCAGAAAAGGCAATAATTATTGAATGTTCTATATTTAGGAAAAAACAGATTATGTAGTCTCATCATATAAGAAGACTCTTTCCATTCTACTAGTATTTTAGGAGGATGTTAAACAGCAGTGACTAAAGTCAAACATTTTAAAATCATCAGGTCCAGAGAACTTGCATCCAAGAGTTTTAAAAGAGCTGGCTGAGGAATTTGCTGGACTGTTAATATTGATTTTCAGTAAGTCTTGACTCACTTGGAAAGTTCTAGAAGACTTGAAGTTAATGTTTTACCAGTATTTATAAAAGGTAAACAGGATGACCCAGGTAATGATAAGCACCTCATTATGACAGCAATCCCAGTCAAGATAATGAAGCGGCTGATATGGGACTCGATTAATAAAAAATGAAACGAGGTTAGTGTAATTAATCCCAATCTGTGCTGATCCACAGAGGATAGCAATCAGTTACAGACCCAGCTGGAGAGCTTTACTCTAGCTGTAACTACTGTCAGCCAAGATGGAGGCCCACACATAAGCACAGCTGAATGGTGAACAGTCAAACCAGGCATTTTACAGACATAGCTGAACTTGAAGCTATGAACAGACAAAACACTTCATTAACTTTAAGTTGCTTGTCATGTCTGTAAAGTACAGCAAGGAATGTCACAGTTTAAAAAAAAATATCCAACACTGGGCAATTGGCATGGAAGTTAACAGTGGAGATAGATATACATACAGTTCATACAATCTGTTAAACAAATGTACTTGTGCAAACCTCAGTAAATTTGTCAGGTTAGACTCTCAGATGTTGCTGCCCTGTGGAGCTTGTGGTCTCCAAAGGCTCCTCCCATTCTGTGGAGCTGGAGTATTTCCTGGAGCTTCAGCTCGGTCCTGAGCCTGAGATGTTCTGATGGAAAGATTCAGAAGGACAGAGGTTTGTTTATATTTCTGGCTGCATCTTAGACAAAGCATAGTCTGCCTTTCCTATGGAGCTAGCCTAGGCTACTCCTGGGGCTAGACCCTGCTGTTCCTAGACAGCCTACACTCCCATTGACTTTGATAGGACTTTTACTTGTATCAAAGGATTGCAGAGTAAGGCCAAAAGTTGGAGATTTTTCAAATGCATGGTCTTTCTTTTTTGGTAATGCAATCCCCCGGGAGCCCACTGGAGAAAATGGTGGCCTGAACTATAATTCCCATAAGGCAAGGCACCGATAGGGAAGTTCAGTTTAATGCTTTGTTGAACTGATTTGAAATAAAGTATTTGAGGTCAGTTCAAAAAATGATATATTTGAATTTGGGTTGAACTGACCAAAATAAAATATTTCATTTTGATTTTCCCAATGGAAAATGAAATTTAAAAAATTTTTTTTTGCAAAATCAAAATTTTCCCAATTTTGATTTTGTGAAAATTCCATTTTCCATCAGAAAATCATTTTGATGGAAAATTTCTGACCAGCTCTAGTTGTACATGAGAAGCAAATTAGATCCGTATGTCTCAAATGTAAGCAGTAGGTGCAATGCTTTTATGTGAATTTTTAAGTGGATCTCTTAGCCTCTGCACCTTGTAGTCTTTTATTACCCTTTTATAATATCCTTACATTTGAAACTTTTCTTTGGCAATCATCTTTTAACCTCAACACACCAAAGATGGCAAAAGTGTATTCAGAAATGCCAACATGCTGCTATTCATATCTGCATTGGTCTCACAAACAGCAGCTCCTTCCAAAGAGCCTGGAAGAAATGTCTAAATTATATCTCGTATACTGTAAGTCACATTGAGCTGCATATGCTCTAATTGTTGGGTTGAAATGTGGAAGCCTATTTTAGGTTCTGTATGGCGTTCACTGAAATCCTTGTTACAGTTTTCTGACTCTGACGAGAATGCACTATTTTTGTATCGTTTGTTTGCTTTTGTTAAATTTTAGTACACCCAAGTGACTCAAGAGAACAGCATGCATAATTTTTTTCTCCTCAGCTGATCTTCAAATGAAGATCTTGTGCAAATAGGAGGGAAATAACATAAAAATGAAGAAATATGGGGTATTTTATTAAACATTATTTCAAAGAAAAGTATCACTTTTTTTGCAATACTTATCTCCTCTGATATGGACATTGTAGACTAGCTTGGGACTCTACGGCACAAGCCAGTGATTATCTCAGCAAAGTTTTGGAGCCCTAGTGTAAATGTGATATGATTCTTATACAACGCTTACTAGTTCCATTTCTCTAGCTCCATTTATTTTTTTATACATTCTTTACCTCATGTGTTGGTTTGTTTACATTTGGCTGTAAAAGCCATTGTAGAATGAATTGCTATCAATATATTACATCTGAGTTTTGATCTGTTGCTTTGTTTGCTTCTTTCGGTTTGTTACAGTATGACATCAAACATATTATTAACATACTATACACACCATACCAACTCCACCCTGCCGCATACATTTGAAGGATATGGAAGTTGCAAAGTGAAACACTCAGAAGACATGAAATTACAAAATTAAGGGTGGTTATGCAATCTTAACACATCCCCTTGGTGCATATATATTACACTCATGTAATAAATTTATTGTATGTCCTTTTATTGTTGTAGGACTGTTGCCTTATTAAAATGGCATCTTTCATTAGCAATATCAGCACCGTTCAGTTACTAGAGACACTGAATGGAGTGACAATAATATCTAAAGTCTTCTTTTCCCCTCCTACTCAACATATGCAGTAATATAAAAATATTGTTATTTAGTAAACATTTATATGGCTCTCTAAGTTATTCTAAGTAATCAGCACAATTTTCTTTTTTTTTAAATTGTTAGAGAGTTCAAACCATCTTCGATTTCGCCTGTTCTTATGATAACCTCAGGCATTACACACACAGCCTCCTTGGATACCATAGTGAATTTAAGCAACTTCCTTCTGTCATATGAACCACAAAGCCAATGACTAAGATTAAGCAGATTTCTCCAGTACCAACAAATAAAGCCTTATGTTGAACTATTTCTGGTTTTTCAGATGCATTATGATGTTGCTAAATAAATCTAGCAATGCCACAACAAGGCCTTATTTGTGCTCTAGCTCACAAACTTTGCAACCTAAATGTCAGAACTAAAAAATTGCTATTCAAGTGAGAAGGGGAAATACAGTTTATACATCCCCCATGTCCTACAAAACCTCTACTCATAATCTTGGGTCATTGCAGATGCACAAATAATTGATGCACTGTACAAATTAGTCCTGAAAACACATTTGCTTTCTAACTTTGATTCAAACCTCATTACATTTAATAGTTCCATACCAAAATGCCATGTTGCATAATAAAAATTTTGACCAAATGTATGTACTTTTTTTCTTGCGCAATCCTTTGCAACAGCGAAATACTGAAAACTGTATTATTAGCATGTTCAAAGGGCAAAATGCACTCCACCAGCATATAGCTGGAGTAATCTGGTTTTGTGAGAGCAAAGTCCCAGTAGATGGGGTTTGGGAGTTGAAATCCACCCTTCCTTGGCATAACTCCGGTTATCATTCTTTGCTCTGGGTTAGATTTGTTATGAGATGAGAAGATTCCCTCCATGGTGCAGATAGGACATCCAGGCAACAGATTGCCCCTCAGGCAGTGCCAACACAAGATGCAGTGGTAGTAAGCACTGTACTGGCCTACTCTATGGGCCAGATGCTCAGCTAGTGTAAATCAGCATAGCTCCACTCACTTCAATGATTGATACCAGCTGGGGGTCTGGCCCTTTGTGAGAATTTCACCTAGTATGAATATTAGGTAAAGAAACATTAGGTACCATCACAAAAGCAAGTTTATAACCCAATTATGATCACAACCAAGCTAATCCAAGTATATTTTATCAGATACATCACACAGAGAATCAGCATTAGACATCTACCAAGCTAATGCCACTGCCTGCTCTAGTTTTTAAGTAATTTTTTTTTAATAAAGGGCAAATCCTGAAGTCTTTCAGGAAATTTCCCTGAGTAAAGCGGAATACAGATCTGGGGATTTGACCTATGGAGAGAAAGATGGCTCAGCTGTTCTGAAGAACTCTTTGCTCCAGCCAACTTGTGTTTCTCAAATATTTTATTCAGCAACCTTTATCTATCTCTTACGCACTCTTACAAGAGGGCACTGCCAAAATTTTTTGCCATGTGACAAATTATTATTTTATAATGATAAATGTCTTGTAAGATAATACTTGGATAGGTCTCTCCGAATTGTTGTTATATAGGTTGCTTATTAGGGAAGTATTACGTTTAGGTTTGTTTGATTTTTAGCTCTACATTAAGAAACAACACATACCAGGAATTTTAAGGTGTCATTATTCAATGATTTTAAGAGGAACACTGGGGATATCAGTGCTACAACAATACAAATTAATCAAATGAAAAAAAAGCAAAGTAATTAAAGTTGAGCAGTGAGACCAATGAATTCAAAGGTAGACCAAACTTTAGCAATGGATATTCAGTAACAAGAGCCTAAGTAATTAGGTATTGCTGAAGAAAGATTGTTAAAGTGCCCATTAGTTTAGTTCTGTGAAATCTACTTCATTTAGGAACCAAATACACTTTTTATGGTCCACTTCAGAAGGTTCCATTAAAACATAAGGGGCCGTGGGGGAAAGGATGGTCTTGTGGTTAAGGAATAGGAAACAAGAAATCTAGGTCCTATTCTTGGCTATCTTATGACTTCTTGTGTGGTCTTCGGGAAGTCATATAACTTCTCTGTGTCTTAGTTTTCCATCAGTAAACTGGAACTAATAAAACTTCCCTATCTCACAGATGTGTTGCCAACATAAAGCAGAAGTAAGGGTAGCATGGTATGGCATTGCCACCCTTACTTCTCCACCGGTGCTGGTGGCAGTGCGGCCTTCAGAGCTGGGTGCTCGGCCAACAGTCACCTCTCTCCGGCCGCCCAGCTCTGAAGGCAGAGCCACCAGCAGTGCAGAAGTATGGGTGGTGTGGTGTGAACATATCCACTAAATTTGCTATTTATGCCGTGACTCACCTGCGAAAAATGTGTGATTTCTCTGGGATTTAAGTAGACCTCTTATTATACAGTATGACCGAAATTCTCAAATGGGCCTCAGTTTTTGGAAGCCCTACCTGAGACAGTTTGTATCTGATTTTTAAAAATGGTGAGGACCACTAGTTAAGTTAAATAGGAGTGGAAGGTATTCAGTCCCTTTGAAAATCAGGCCAATGCCACTTTTCAAAATTTGGCTTCGAAGCCCATAGCTGTCTTCCAAAGGAAGGAAATTAGAGAAAAAAAGCTGTTACTGATGAAGTTGTATTTATTACATGCCTTACATTCAATAACTCCTTACTACATGAGTGGCCCCATTATTTTCAGTGGGTCTACTTAGTAAAATGTTACTCAGAATAAGTAAGGCTATCCAGATCTGGCCCTAAATGACTCTGTGAAATATTTGAACAGTGGTCTGAAACTACAGCATATGTCTCCAGTATCTGAGTCAAAAAATACTATTAGTAATAGCAATAGTTTTAGTCATTTATACTTCGGTAGTGCCCAGAAGCCACAGGTAGGATCAGGCCTCCATTGTTGTGGACTCTGCACAAACATTAATAAAAGACACTCCCTTTCTAGCATACAGTCTAAAAGACACAAAATATATGACTGGCAGGGGGTCAGAGATATAACATAGAAGTAAATGAAGATTTTTTAAAAAAAATTTAATTGAGGATAGAGATAGGGTGGAATAGTAGATTTGAAGAAGTTAGTAAGAGTAAGAGTAAGAGAAGGAAGAGAGGGTAAAAATACTAGTTGAAGCCTAGGGTTATTGTCTTTGAAAATACTTGCAGTAGATGTGGATAATAACATGGGAAATATCAGGTTAACCCTAAAATTCAGCAATTATTGGGAGTAATGGCTAACAATCCTACGTTGTGAGTACAAACTAGGAGAAGAAATGAGAAAACACCTTGTCTGCCTTGACAGGAACAAAACAATTTATTGGCCTGATATAAAAAAAAGACAGGGTGGCGGGGAAGAGAGAGAAGAACATAAGCTTGAGTCAAAGAACTGATTGGGAAACCAATGCGTAAGTGCAAATAACTTAATTCTTTGTGTATTTTAAATTATTTATTTAGTTCTTTCTTCCCTTATAATCTGTATGAACCCTGCAGTTACTGAGATTGTTCTCAGGCAGAGATGCAGGTGACATTATTTTAGCCAACCCTCTCAGCCACTCAAGCTTGCAGTTCTATAAACGTTGCTCTGTCAAACACACGATTCAAGACACTCATCTACTTGCTTACTACTTACCTAAAACATTTCTCATGTCAGTGTTTATGTCTCAAAGCCATATCCAATATTTACCTCAATGCACATGGATTTGCTTAGATCTTTCTTTCTATGTCTCTAAGGTATTATGGAGGGGAATGGAGCAGGATTCGTTTTATGTTTAACCACTCATTTATGTGAAACTGCCAGAGACAACAGGGAGCATGCTACATAATGAGAAAATTATCCCAGGTTAACTTTGTTATTATATTCTTCTGCTGACAAGAACAATATGTATGCCATATTCACTAGGTTTCAGATGGCTGATAAAAGCCCTCAAGTGTTCTCAACATAGGCTTCAACTTAACTAACAAATACTAGACAGTTAATAATACAGTAGCTAAAGCTAGGCCTTTTAAGGAACACTTAACCTTTGAATACATAGCTCTGTTGCTTTACAGCACTGACAATCAAAATCATATTGGAGCAGTTGTTTCTAGTGGCCTCATTAGGCTGAAATTCAGCCAGGCTCCCATCACATAGATGTCTGTTCTTTTACCATGCAGCATAGCTTCAGTTTCATAAAAGGTCACATTTCAGTAACAAATGTATTAACCAGAGGAGACCCTCCGCCTCCAGGCTCCAATTGTTACATCATTTTATACATTAGAATGTCACTTAAGCAACTTTTTACAAAGTGAAGGGTCTTAAAGATATCAGTGAAAATGGTACTCAGTGCATGAATGGGAACATAGAAGGGCCTCAGAATACAGCTTTAGAAACTACGTAGTAGTTATGCTGTAATGAAGGTCTCTAATGCAAACGGAGGGAAAGGAGAATGCTTATCTTCCTCAGCATAGAGGTCCATAATGCGGAACTGTTAAAGAAAGCCCAGGTAAAGAGATCTCTTGAAATGTTCAGTCAGAGCAACAACATTCAGAACTGCTATTACGCTTCCTCCAAGAATCTCAACGTGTTTCCCAGATGCTAATTCAATGAGCTGTGAGGTATCTGTTATGACTATTTTTCAGATGGACAAACTAAGCTACAGAGGCCTATAGGCTCCTGACCTCCACAAAGGAGTATGGAGGAGACCAACTTAATATCCACCCATCAGAGTGGCAGACTGTGCTGAAGGAGTATGCTGTAGCCATGGCAGTGCAGCAGAAAATAGAAGCCATGCTACCACTGGTTCACTACACCCAGCTTCACTCTGTGAAGTTACAGCAGGAGTTCATGTTGCCTAAGGCACCATTAATTCTCCACAACTGTTTCTGCAGATTGGCGACAGCTGAAAAAGGGGCAGGATACTGCATTGTTCAGGCTCTCCTCAACTGTCCCCTCCCCAGTTCTTACTCTCACCCTACACAGCTAGATGAAGGGGTATCCAAGAGTTGATCCTTCCTGCATCTGTAGTGGAAACAGCGTATGGGGCCAGTGAGGTTAAGTTTCCGGTAGAGCTGGAAACAGAGCACAGAAGTCCTGACTCCCACTCCCCAGCAGTATTGTGAGTTTTACAAAACAATCATCTTCCACTTATACTCCTCAGTTCAAACTGATCCTTCCCCAAGTGCAAACAGAAAAGGACAATGGCACAAAAGTTCCAAGGGGTAGAGTGTTTCCCCTCTATTTTTCTGTAGCAAAAGGAGACAGTCAGGCAAAGTTACAGTCCAGACAAATTTTCTTTAGGGGTGGAGATGATCTTCTAGGGCTCCTCTCAGCCTGACATCCTCAAAGCGCCAGTGCACAGAGCCTGTCTCCAGCTAAGGAGAAGCTTCACGCCAAGCCTGTTGGTGCCTCTCTGAAAAATCAGACAGTGGATGCTGCTTGACTGATGGGATGAGTTTCCTCCCCTCTAGGGCTGAGCATCACAACTCCTGCAGGTTTGGGGAGTAAAGGTTTACACCCTGCAAAGATATAGAATCCAAATTCTGGCCTCATATCTATGGGGTTGAAAAAGTGTAAATAAGGGTGTAATTTGGCCTATTATGAGACAGTGAGATTAGCTGTCCTTAAGTCCTGCCTCCCAGTCCCTTGCTGTAACCAGTAAACCACACGGCACACCACTGGTGGTACCAAGACACACAAACTGTGGATCAGGTTCTGCCTTTGGATACGTACGTGGCTCCCACTGAAGACCATGGGAACTGCAATGATACATATCCACCCCTTGATATAAAATAGCTGAATGTGTTGACCTCCAGAGCACTACGTAAAGCTCATCTTTTGAGCAAGCATTTAGGGAGTGCTCAGATGATTGAGACTTGGAGTTTTTTTGCAATCTGAGGATGGCATTTTGTTTTGTTGTGTTTCCTTGCTGACACAATGTTTGCTTTTTGGTGAGTGGGCTTTGCTGCTCTTTTGTTTGATCTTTTTTTTTATTGCTATGGTTTGCACTTTTAGTGGATGTCAGGGCTTGCAGAGCCTGGGAGGTGTCTCTTTTCTGAAGTCTAAATCAAAATAAATATCTGAGGGCAGACTATAACCCATACCTTCACATGTCAAGATGAGAATGTTGAAGGAGGAACTGAAATTTAAAAGTCATAACTAGCTGTAACATATGGGGAGAGAGAAATCTCAAAGCCTCTGCAAAACATTGCTCGATGGTTCTTAAGTTTGAGACGACAGAAGAGGACTTCTCTAAAAAAAAACCAAACAAACAAAAAAAAATGACTGTGGAGCGAAATCCCACCCTCAAATCCAAGCTTGAGGAAGAGAGGGGAACACAGTCCTTAATGAAGAGTCCTGGGTTCACTTTGCAAAGGTTTTGTAGCCTTTTTTATTTAAACTGAATTTAGTATTAAACTACAATTGGTTCAGCTTCTGTTGCTACAGTTTCAAGCTCTCAGTGAAAAATCACCTCTGGTGCTTTTCTCAAATTTGGAGACTGCAGGAACACATGAAGACCAAGGACAGTGACCACAGATGCAATCACAAGTATGAAGTCTTATCTGTTCTACAACTTTTATTAAAGCAATAAGTTAAATTACAATTACCCATGCATATATAAATCCCACAAAAAAACATGCAATGACTAATACTGTAGTCATACTCACATCCCCTAGGATCTTACTGACCTCTCAAGAGATGATCAATAGGGGGTGGTTCCTATTAAGATTTCCCCTGGGTCTTCCACTTTTGCCCAACCAGATGACCTCTTTTATATTGTTCTGATCATGCCTAACACCTTATGCACGTGTGTGAGTGTTTCAGCCCTCTTTTCCTTACCTGTACTTCCACACCCCATGAATTTTGGATGACTCATTTTTCATAGGTTGGTGTCTTAGTTCTCCTTATTATCATTAGCATCTATGCACAACATGTGTCCATGGTAACCTGGGGACAGAACAGAACTTTCTGTGATGTTACAATCAGGTGTTTTGTGGTCTATTGCAGTCTATTTTTTCCATAACATCACCTACTGGCATTCCTTCTAGTAATCCTGAAGCCGTACTGGCACAGGGTTTTTCCTAGGTTACCCATTCATGCCAAGCATTCTTAAACCTGTGGCCTAGTATGGCTAAGCTAAAATCTTACAGGCTTCAGCCTGTTGCCTTGCATTTCAGCCATGCTTTACTTATGTGCACACTCTTCACTCCTAAATACTTATCAATCTTATACTTCTATAACCCTATAGTTTAAATCTATTTAGCATAGATTAGTTATATATGAAATAGCATATGCGCTGTCCATAATGCTAAATAGTACATGATAAATGGATGATAAAATGAACTACTTGGCTACAGTTCCAATAAATATGCTTATTGAAAATAAACAGGTGAAAAGTAAAAATGCTACTGCAAAAGTCAAGATTGTTTGTGTTCAAATTGCACTGGAGAAATTAGTCAAGGGCAGTTCATCCTTGTGAAAATATGACCTGTGACACGGCCAATTCAGCAAGACTTTATGAAGTACATGGTGGTCATACAAATCAAAGACCGCTACAAGCAACTTTGAAGCTGAATTACAAAGATTTGCAAGTTCAAAAACCATTTAAGATTTGACACAACAAACAATGACACAAAACAACAAAAATAAAATTAATAAATACTTTAAGAACAGAACATTTCTTGATTCATTTCTCATCGCTTACTGGATTCACCAAGGCTGGACATCACATGCCCTTTCTCCTTCTTTATTTTTTCTTGTGTTTCCACTATAACCATTGCTAATCCCACACATACTTACTCTGAGAAAAAGGAGGGGAACTTAATCAGGATATTTAAGCACAGTTCAAATAGCATCACAAGGTTCTCACCTCACTCCGTGATCCTAGCCTGCTATTTGCTTTATTGATCAGGTTCTATCCCACACATTTATGTTAGAAGCAGCTTCACAGGCAAAGAAAATCTGAATGGCCTCCCCAAGCCTGAATATGTTGAATATGCCACTAGTCTGATTAGTTTTTTTTTTTAAACCAGATCTATAACAAAAACATTTTTGAACAACAAAAAAAGGTTTTTTTGAGCAAAAAGATTTTCACTGAAATGTTTCATTTTTGTCAAAATTTTAAAGTTTTTCAACAAAAAATGGAACCAAATTTTTTTTGCTAAATCTTTTCAGGTTTTGGTAAAATAATTTTAGTTTCCAAATCACACAAGAAAACCTATTTATTTATTTTTTACCAAAAGTTGTTTTCAGAAACAGAACTTTTTCTGTTTTCACTTTTTTTTAAAGTTTTTAAAATCCCCCTCCTCCCCACGCCAAAAAAACCCCTGACCTTTTTCAACCAGCTCTTGACTTCCCCTCGCCATCCACCCCCAATCTCTGGAATCATAGAGCACCTCTTCCTTGATTCTAACTACCTACCTATAATCTATATACCTATCTTAGGTACTTACATGGCCCCCCCGTTGTACTATCTAACACCTCACAATCTTCAATGCATTTAGCCTCTCAGCACCTCTGTGAGGTAGGGCCTCAGTTTAGCAGCAGACACATGGTCTCTCGACAAACATACATGTGTGTGACTACCAGGGACATCTGAAGTTAAAATAATTTTTCAAATTCAAATGTACTCTGTGCAACAAATACAAACCATCAGCTGTGTTGTTAAAAATAGCAAGAGTTACTAACAGGATGAGCAGTTTGTTTCCGAGTCAGACCCTCCAAACCCCAAACAAAGCTGAATTCAGGATAGAGTTGGCAATTAAAATCCACTGTGTATTGATTCATTTCTATTAATAATTAACAGTATGTTTTTGACTACTCTGTGTATCTGCACCAGGATTCCACAATCCAGAAGGTACAATCCATAATGACACTCTCCACTTATTTGCATCCATTCAAGGGATTCAGACCATTTTGAGGCTTAATTAATTACTACTTTTACTGCTTCTTCTCTGTAGGTAATTATTCCAATTTTGCACATGACTAAATGATACAAGCAGAGATTAAGAGCCTGATTTCTTCATTATGTACACAACTACATGTGAAAAAATACATTGCATCTGCACCCCTAGTTTATACATGCAATTAGAGTGACTACAGGTGTGAATCAAAAAATTTTATGCAAATGGACAGATTCTCATCATGAGCCAGAGCTTGATCCAGAGCCCACTGAAGGCCACATCTACACTGGAAAGTAGCACTGGTAAAAGTTCTGCAGGCATAAAGCTGCCAACGTAGCTATTTTGTGAGAGCACCACATTTGACCGCCATTCATGGTGCAGTGCATTCTCATAGCACCAGGTTGTATTGGCAAAAGTCGTGCCGCACTGGTAGGCATCCCAGTGTCCCTGACCTCACTGTCTGGTGCACGGTCTTATGAGAACATTTTTGGGTGCACAGTGGGATAACACCACTTCTCTCAGGGCATTTTGGTATTTAGGGGTCAAGTTCACACAATTTCCTCTGATCCATCCCACAATCCACCCTTTTCCACACCGGTTTTCTGTTGCTCTGCTATCTTGCCAGGAGAAACAGGACTGCCTAACAGCTTTGCGGAGCAATCTCATCTGTTAGAGAGAGGGTGACCTATTCTTTTGTATTTGTGGAACCTCAACAATCATCACAGCAGCCAGCCATGCAGCAGTGAAAAGAATACTGAGGTGAAGTGGATGATGCAGACAAAGAATAAAAGTTCCCAGCTGCTTCAGGCATTCACTGACCATACTGTGGAGTGGATTGCAACCTCGGATTGCAGTGGGTTGTAGGCAATCAGCTCAGTATTGGCAAATGTACAGTGGGGACAGTCGTCATTCAGGCATGCAAGGCCATTAAGCATGTCCTTTGGCACAGGACTGACTCCGGGCAATGTGCAGTAAATGGGCTTCCCTAACTGTGGATGCATATCCTGATGGAATGCATATCCCAATTCTACCTTCTTCCTCCCCCCGCCATTTCCTCTGATTACGTAAACAGAAAAAGGTACTTTTCTAAGGTTATGCAAGCTCTGGTAGATCACCATGGATGTTTCACCAACATTAATGTTGGCTTATCAGAGATGGAGCATAGCGCTTGCATCTTTAAGTATACATAACTTTTCATAAAGCTACGAGGAGGGACATTTTTCCCAAACCACCATGTTCACATTTGGTGGGGTTATAATGCCAATTGCGATTCCTGAGGACCCAGCCTACCCCTTTGCTTTTCTGGCTCATAAAGCAAGGCAATGGGCAACTGGTTAGCAGCAAGAAAAGATTTAACTGTCCACTGGTTCTTAACCTGCGGCGCAATCAACACACAGCAGCGGCCCATGTGACATCGTCAGGGCCATACAGGGAGTATTGGATGCAGTCCACATAACACATTGTGGGCCGCATATGTGTCCCACAATGGCAAATAGATTGAGAACCACTGGCAGGTGCAGGATAACTATGGATTGTGTGTCGGACAGATTAAAGGAGCAGTGGAGAGGTTTTATGACTAGGCTGGACCTCAGCAAACCAAATATTCTATTGTTATTGCTGCATGTTGTGTTTTTACATAATATACATGAGGCCAAGGGGAAAATGCTACCAGCAGGGAGGAGAAGGAAACTGGAAAGACTTTCTGAAGATTTTGAATATCCTAACACAAGGGCATCAAATCGACGGAAGCCATAAGAAGACACTTGACAGTGTGCCATAGGCAAACAGTGTGCTGCTTTGTCCAGTTTTTTGTTACTTTGTGAGTACATGGTATATGTCCAGGCTATGGATTTTTATGAACTTTTATGACTCTTAGGAGGAATTAGTGACTTGGGGGCGGGGGGGGGGGTGTTCCATCTCTATCTTGTAAGAGAAAAAAACTGTTTTTCAAAAACACCGAATCTTTACTGTGCAGTAATAAACAACAAAAGTGCAAAATGCTGACTGCTCTGGACTGTATCACAGGTTAGTGTATGTGTACTCATAGCAGTCCTCATTGTCCACTGGTGAACTGTGGAAGGGAAAGTGTTGCAGGGAATTTTGGTGCTTTGAGGGAAGGTTTATGCCCTGGCCCAGAAGCAGGAATTGTCCACCTAGTGGAATGGCTGCCAAGGTGTAGGCCTGGATGCTCCACTCCATAAAACTTTGGAACATCTGTGTTTATCTGAGGTGCTGCATGATGTTTTGGAGAACCTCTGCCCTTCTGTTTTTCTCTCTGTCCCTCTGTCTTTCCTCCAGCTTTTATTCTCTCTATGCCCTGGTATCATAGGCTCCAAACTCAAAAGTATTAAACAGCTCAAACAACATATTCCCCCTTGTCCATTTCTTTTTCCTCTCTCTCGTGGTCAGTCTTTCAGAATATGTGGAAGGGATGGTCCTCAAGGATACCCCAAACCAGGTTCACTGATAAAGAACCAGACAAATAGCCATTGTTAGATTTACAGGGCTAGCAGACACCAAAAGATAAATGCTACAACTATTTAAATTTTTCCCCATATAGATCTACATACAATTATAAACAAGGTCACACTCACAACTGCTTGCTTCAGGGCCATGTAACACCACACACACAGACACCATGATGAGTATATGGATGTTTTTTCAAACTCTTCTCATGATGGGCCAGGTGTGTAGGTCCTGGCTCACTGTAGGAATAGTGTAGTAAACACGATTATACTTATTACAGACAGTGTTGATCCTGGTGGATATAGGGTCCCAAAGGTCCAGAGAAGGCAACTGCTTGAGGTGGTTTGCCATTGCCCAGCCCATATGCTGTCAGGTCTCTTCACAGCACCTGAAACAGATCATTGAAGAGCGTCTTGGGAAAATGTCATACCATAAGAGGGAAAAACAAGGCTGTTCTTGCTAGAAATGTGCAGGCAAAGATCAAACAATACTTTGTTGGATTTTCAATCTGGAAAACCAAAATATTGTATTTTGGGTTATAAAACCCACACCCAATAAATTTAGAATACTATTTCTGTAAAATCATATATTCTGAATGCCCAGTTACTGTCTTGCTTGTAAGATTTCCTTTGTATTTCCAATGTAGATAATTTGAATGCTCAGGTACCAGTTTGTGTATATTTCATTTTCTGTGTTGAATGTATAGAATTGTTTTCGTCCTGCAAATTTTTAAAAAAATTTGAATGCTTCAAAGGCTTCTGCTAAAGCATATATTTGGGAGTGCTTTTTGGTTGCTTACAGTTTTCTGTCATTTTTGGCCCAGTTCTGCCAATGCATACTCTTAAAATAAACCATTTGACAAAAGAATTCCTTTGTTCCCTGCCTGTATATGGCTGGCCACCATTTTGGAAGAAGCACAGAGAAGAGGTAAAGTTTCAGGGGCAGGGGGCAAAGTGAAATAAAAAATGTGCATTGATGGTGGCCATAGATTATGCCTACCTGAGTCTCTTTCTCTGTGCTCAGTGGTTTCCTTCTCTGCTGTTGGCTGGGTCTCAAAGAGCACTAACTATCCATGGGACTGTATCCTCCTCAGCAAGTTCTCTCTGTTTGGGTGCAATTCTGGGGTGCCTTCCTCTGGATGTCACTATAATTTGTGGGCCCTCCTCTCACCACAACCACTCAGTATCTAGCTCTACACAGTAGCTATGGATGGGATAGCACATGCTATTTTGTTGCTCTCCTTTGCTTTCGGTAAGACTGACACAGTTCCTTCCCCTTTGCCCACGACTGGAACTTGTCCATATTTTGTACCCCGGCTTCGGCATTCCTTTGAAGTGTGTGTACAACCATCTTTATTCTGTGAGAAATTGGCACAGAAACAAAGCACTAACTGTCACAGAAGCATGTCTTATATTTTGTACTGATAGACAGTGGGCGATAAAACTTAAGGGACAAGTACTGCCTGCAATTCTAACACCAAATCGACCAATTGAAGTAGCACATTATTAAGGAAGGGAAAGGCAGATAAATTATGGCCTGATCTCAATGGAGCCAAATTGATATCTACCACCTAAGGATCTGGCTCAGAGTTAGAAAAACAAATGCAGCTTGTTTGTTTGCCAGGAAAGTTCTCTTCTGCACAGATTTCATTTTTTTAAAAAACACTAGATTTCAAGGTGCTGGACTGATGACAACCATAGTGTAAGATAATACCCTATCACGTCTGACAGAGAGCATCTCTTGGGGAGAGTACTTCTGTTCTCATTATATGAATCTGGCTCTAAATTTTGCAGTTCTAGCTCATCTTGAATCATAATAGCTCCTTATATTCATGAAGTTCTCAGAGCACTTTGAAAATGTTTTCAGGCTCACCATGGAAAAAGCAGCCACTTCTTTGGTGGAAAAAAGCCTTCATTCTGTACCAGAAACACTGTACAACGGGTAGTTAGTTTTTTAGGGGGAGAAGCGAAGAGTTACTATCCAATGTATACACAATGGCAATTTTAAATAAGCATAATATAATTATGCTTATTTGGAATTTGGTCAGGCCACTATTTTAACAATATCTCCAGTCCTATGAAAAGTGCTAAGGGAATTAATTGACTGCAAGTATTCAGGGCCTCAATTTAACACGTCATCTGAAAGATGGATTTCATTACAACATAACCTGCATTCTGGTTTACAGGACAGAGTAATCTGGTTATACATTAGAGTTATTGAACCTAGTTCTAATCAGTAATGGAGTTACTTCAAATTTACAGTGGCACAAATGTGAATAGATCTGTAAAACTAGTGAGAGATTAGACTCAGGCCCACCATGCAATTTAATAATTACTGGTATTAGAAATGGCCCAGTACCTCTCTGTACTGTTATCAGCTGGTTGTGAGCAGACCCAATCACTGTTTCCAAGCCAACCAGCTGTGGATGGAGTCTAGTCACTGTTTCTAACTCTAGAACACTAGGGCACACTCCCAGGCTCAGACTTCTTGTTTGACACCCTTCCGTGGGATATGGGTTGCTGCTGCCTACCCAGCTTAGACCCCAAACAAGTGTTGGAGACTTGCCAAAGCCCTTCCACTTAGCTGGAGCTCTAAGGGAGCACGTGTAAGTAGCTAGCACTTTGGCCTTCTAGTTTTAACCCATTTGATGACAACATGGCAGGACAGTTAGGAACACGTGGAATTGTTTTTACCAGTCACTTTAATCTTCAAGCACTCAAAAGTTACCAATTTCTGAAAGTAACAAAGGTCCTGAGATCCCAACACTTCCATAGTCTGAGGTTCAGCAGTGCAGGCAGAGTCTCTTGGGCAAGTCCTTTTTGCATGTGGCTATGGTTGGCCTCTTGCACAGAGCAGAATCCCATTCTTAAAAAGAGACCCCACTCCGTGCTCAAATGGAGAAGCTCCAGACCCATGCTTAGCCCATTCTTCTGGGCCACCATGTAGAGAAGCCATTGTTCCATGGGGAGTCCTGTAGTTCAGAGACAATCAGAACTGATGTTTCTGGATTGCACGATTGATAGCTTCTCAGTAAATCCTTCAACAAGGTGTCAGACACCTTCCCTGGGCAGGGCAGCTGGCTGGAATGCGGCATAATGGGCTTGCCATGGGCAAGCCCAGACTTGTGCTCAACACGCAGTACAAAATAGATTTCATAATTTGATGCAGCTGTACCCACTCTGTCACTATCTGTACTTCCTGTTCTCCAATGCCACATGCAATCTAAAATGGATAAACAAATGTTATTGTATGATTAAAAAACAAAATAGGATTAATGAAGTCAACAACACAGTTCATTTTACAGTGAAATGCAGCCTACAAAATGTTCTAGCTAAAGAAAAATAAATTTTCCTCTTGTTTTCATTTCCTAAAATAAGAATTACTGCAGCACTTTTGATAACGGCTTTCCTTAAAAGACGCATACTCTCAGCTATCACAAGCATTACAGTTTTAATACAACTTTGTTCATAGCAGTTGTAAATAAAGAACATTCATTAGTCAAGTGCCCAATTTGACAGCAGCTTTGTTTTTACACTGATTGTTAAATTATGTATTCTGCTGATTTATTTACAGCCTTTGAGTCAGAAGCTTAAATACTGTATACGAAAGAGCTGCAAAAAATAAAGGCCAGGGATTCTGAGTTTGGGGAAAGAGGGGAAGAAGGACATGAATTAGGAGTTCTTTTCTTCCACATTTTTTTTTTTTTTTTTACAGGCGGATTCGAAGGGAGAATTTACACTGACCTGTGAACTAGAGAAACTGTACTGCTGGTGATATTCCATAAGGAGCTTCATGCTGAGCAGTCAAACTAAGCCAAGTATGTTTCCATTTATGTCTACGCTACGGAGACGATGCTGGCACAGCCTTGTAGTGTAGACACAGCCTACACTGACAGGGCCTTTTTTTTTGGTCTGTGTAGGAACACCACCTCCCCAAGTGAAGTTAGCTATGTCAACGGAAGCTGTCAACACTGGGGGTTACGTCCACATTGCTATGTCAGTCACGGTGTGTTTCTTCCACATTTCTGACCAACGTAGCTACGCTGATATGATTTTTAGGGTAGACCAAGCCCCGGTTTCATAGAGGCAATGTTGGGGGGGTGGGGGGAATGACTGTATTTCCCAACACATTATGGTACAACTGTCACAGGGACTTGTTCTCCTGCCTCAGGATACAAGCAACTCCCATTGATCTTTATGGGAGTATTGCCCTTCTTTTTTGTGGCTGATATTTACTTCTCCTTGATATGTTTTTGGATTGTGAAATGAGTGGCTAATAGAAAACTCTTCAAGAGACACATACAGATAAACAATGTTTTGATTATTAATCCTTCCACAGACAACTGGCTGATTTGAAAAATACTACTCTATTATTGCATACCACCTTCAAACTGATGGCTTTCAAGTGACACCAATCATAACAGTGGAGTAATGCTCTATGATTTCATTGAAGACAACGTATATTCACATATTACCCTTTGATTTCAATATCTTTCTAACTCTGATTTGTATCATCCAACCACCAAAACTTATCTGAATAATTCTTGTATATTAGACACATTAAATTAAATATGATCTGTGTTTATAAAACAGGATTGCTTCATTAATAAAATACATTGAAAAGATATAGCTGTCTCAACAGCAATTTTGTCAGTTAAAATACCGTGATATAACTAGAGTTTCTACACTTCAGTGCTTCTCATGAGGGAGTGAAATGCTTATTAAGTAGTGTTCTACATTATTCTCCAAATCTTCTTTTTATGTCTATTTTAAGCATTTGATTATTGCCTGGCTAATAATAGGTGTTTCTTTAGTCAAAGAACAGACGAAAGGAGATAGTATAAATTGTAGCATATAACTGTTCACTGACTGCCATTGATAATCCTAGCTACTACTGTCTGAAATTCTTCCTCCTATGTTAGTAGCTAATTTATCATGTAATAGTAATTAAAGCTGTGGGAATCAGGAAAAACCCACAGAGAGCAACCTTATTCTATTTTATTTATTTATTTTTAAAATATACAATGTTTGCTATACTCATGAATCTAGGCAAACCCAGGTAAAGTCAATGACAAGAAATTACACACAAAAATGTATTTCATAGGTTTGAATTCCACTGAGGAGGGGCCCAATAGGCCCAGTGCCAATAATTATTTTTGAGACAGATGGGAATATGTCAAGGAGGAAGACCTTGAAGGGAACTATGATTAAGCAACATGAAGTGGCAGGAGACTATCTATCAATCCATACAAGGATTAGTGTATTCCAAGCAAGACTAGACTTTCCAGAAAATACTAGTGCATGTGGAAAAACTGGAACATTCAGTTACTCTTAGAGTCTGATGGTATGAATTCAGAGTGCATTCAAAGATAATTGTGAAAGGAAAGATAAATAGGAAGAACCAATCTCCAGTCCTTTGAAAAGTATGGGGCTCATCCCCCAACACCCAAAGATTTCAACTGAGTTATTATGGATTCACAACAATGTAACTGGGAACACAATCTGACTCAACTAGCACAAGGAGGAAATTTTTCAGCCACTCCTGTTTTCCTCTTTTAAAGAAAATAACTAAATCAGGAAATTATAAGGAAATAAGTAATTCATCAAATACCAGGGTCATGTCAGCTGAAGGAGGCTTGACATTGTGATCTTTTATACAAGGTTTCTCAGAATGTCTTGGTGAGGAATATTGCACAAGGCAGTTTTGGATAGAAGCAGACGTAGACCTTTCCTTTTATGAGCACCAAGGAATCATAGATTTGCTCTGCAAGTTCATTATGATGTTTACTCTCTGCACAGCTACAGGTGCTCAAACCATTCTCCCTCTCTGCTTCTCATCCCAACCAACCACCCATAAAGTACTTATATACTGCATTTTCCAATTCCGTAACTCTTAGAAAAACCTTTACATCCAGTACCAATGTAACAGGCAGAATAGGCAACAGAGCCAAATGGACTCCAGAACCAGTAAATCAATCAAGCCTTCTAAGCCCTTTTCTTCCATATTAACATTAAGATTAATGTGTCCCATCAGAGAACTTTAGTAAACACAAGAACAATTGGTGACCTGGTTTCCTTTTTACTCAGGGCGAGGGCATCATAAAAACAGTAGTCTGAAAAAGGACTCTCTCTTTATGTTATTAAAGTAATTTCATTTAATTTGAAAACCAAAACAGATTGCATGTCCAAATGCATATCACCATTTGAAAACATCCATGGAATTGCAAGATCTTTGGGTAACTATTCTAGATGGCACATTTGCATTTTTTTTCCTTCTGTAAGTATATAATATTTGTGAAAGATGTCAGATTCTGTCATGGAAACTGAAATCCTTCTTTCACGCCACCGAGCAAATACTGCTTGGGTACTGACTTCCTGTACAGCACCACTCCTAACCTGTGGGGATTCTGCTAAAGATGAGAGAGCAGTTCAGTCTAGGAATCTATTCAATCCTTGGCCTCCTCCAAGCCAGTTAACAAAGGTGTTAATTATTATATTGATGCCATTTGCAATATGGCCACTTGTCCTGAGACTACTAACTCACTTGAGACTGGACGTTAGTAGGGTTGCCAACGCTCCCGGATTGGCTAGGAGTCTCCCGGAATCGGCCTCCATCTCCCAGTAGCTATTGAAACCAAACCGGGAAATTTTAATAGGCCACTAAAAGTCCAGTTGGCAGCACAGCGGGCCTAAAGCAGGCTCCCTACCTATCCTGGCTCTGCATGGCTCCCAGAAGTGACCAGCACGTCCCCCTGCACCCCTAAGTGCAGGAGTGGCCTGGGGGTCTCTACATGCTGCCCCCGCCCCAAGCGCCAACTCCGCAACTCCTATTGGCCGGGAATCGCAGCCAATGGGAGCTGCGGGGGTGGTGCCTGCAGCAAGGGGCAGCATGCGGAGCTGCCTGGCTGCCCCTGAGCCTAGGAGCCGGATATGCTGGTTGCTTCCGGGAGCCGCTCGAGGCAAGCGCCACCCAGAGCCTGCATCCCTCACCCCCTCCCGCATCCCAACCTCCATCCTAGAGCCTGCACCCCAACCTCTGCCCCACGCTCAGCCTGGAGCCCCCTACTACACTCTGAACCCCTTAGCCCCCACCCCCCAGCCCAGAGCCCATACCCGCTCCTGCATCACCACCAGCTGGCTCCAGCCCAGTGAGAGTGAGTGAGAGTGGGGAAGAGTGAGCGATGGAGGTAGGGAATGGAGTGGGGGGAGTGGCTTGAAAAAGGGGCAGGGCAGGGGAATAGTATTTGGGTTTGTGCGATTACACAGTTGGCAACCCTAGCAATTAGACAGCTTCCACACGCTAATGCTTTTGCACTACTACTGGGCTGGATTTTAGCCAGTGACCTGGTGCTGAAGGTCCTGTATCCCACAGCCAGTCCAACTCCTAAATCCTATAATGTCTGTCCCCACTTTCAAATATCCAAATCTGTGCATTGCCAAGTCCAGAAAAGCTTAAAGAACCGATCTGAGTAATGTTGTTACTTAAAACATAAGGTAAACTATACATTTAATGAGCTTTATAAGGGATTAGAAATTTAGAGTTCTAGAATTCAATTAGAGATTTTCTGAGACAGTTTATTAAAATTAATTTATTCTAAACTATCCTCCTTCTTCTCAAGAGCGTAACATGACAAAAATCATACATACGGACTCCCATTGAATGCACAGTCTGATATGTGCAGTCCACGTTGTAAATATGGATGCCTAAAGAATAGCCAATGTAGGCACTTTCCTGCTAATTTACATGCCTACAGAAGTGTAAATCCATAGAAGTTTAGGAATCCAGGCTTGAAAACTGGGTCCATGGATTCCTTACATATCACATGGCTGGCCCTGAAAATGCACCTCTTTTCACATGTGGGAGGCAAGCTGTTGGAGCTGTTTCCCTTACAACCACCAGAGTCTTTGTTTTGTGGTTTCAGAGTAACAGCCGTGTTAGTCTGTATTCGCAAAAAGAAAAGGAGTACTTGTGGCACCTTAGAGACTAACCAATTTATTTGAGCATGAGCTTTCGTGATGCATCCGATGAAGTGAGCTGGAGCTCACGAAAGCTCATGCTCAAATAAATTGGTTAGTCTCTAAGGTGCCACAAGTACTCCTTTTCTTTTTGTTTTGTGGGTTTTGTTTGTTTGTTTTTTTGGTCAGTCACTTTGCCAATTGTTCACCTTACATCAAGCATAGAAACTGCAGAATTGCTGGGTGGTGGTGATTGGTGAATGGAGCAGAAACTTCCCTTAAAGGAAGGGGTTGCTAAATTGGAAGAACAGAAAGGCCTTTTATTCTAAGAAAAAGAAAAAACACTCTTCACAGTGAAGATGAAAAATATTGTATTTCAGTTCTCGAAAGATCCTGTTCTTTCTACAGTGGAGAATTTTTTTTCCAGAGCACAATCTGCACAGCTCTAGCCCCAAGCCTACAAAGTGGCAAGAAATAGATTCAAAACTATTTACATATATTTTTATTTTTAGAAATTATTTTATGATTGCAATAAATGTGTCATTCTGTGGCATGATATTCAAATGAGGCAGTTAAGGTTTCATGCTAAGTACCTCAAGCATTTACATGTTGTATTTGGCTGTTATTGGGATAGTAATATATACTGGGCTTTGACTTGTTGACTGCTATTTTTATTTATTACTTGTGTAGTGCTGCAAATGTACACAACACTCTACAACTGGTTAGAACAAAACAATTGCCCTAAGAAGCTCAGTCTAAAGAATGAGTATGTACCATTGACAAATTGATTCTATGGAGTTGGGCAGAGAACTGAGGGAGCAGCTTCTCATCCCTGTAAATTCAAACTATGTTAATTATTAGGGCTGTCGATTAATAGCAGTTAACTCACACAATTAACTCAAAAATTAATTGCTATTAACAATTTAATCATGATTAATCACAGTTTTAATCGCACTGTTAAACAATAGAATACAAATTGAAATGTATTAAATATTTTTGGATGTCTTCTATATTTTCAAATATATTGATTTCAATTACAACACAGAATATAAAGTGTACACTGCTCACTTTATATTATTTTTATTACAAATATTTGCACTGTAAAAATGATAAAAAATAGTATTTTTCAGTTTACCTCATACAATACTGTAATGCAATCTCTTTATCGAGAAAGTGTAACTTAAAAATGTAGATTTTTTTTGTTATATAACTGCAATCAAAAATGCATGTCCTCTAGAATAGTGGTTAAAGCATGAAGGGACATGTGAATCTTTAACACATCTGGCATGTAAATATCTTGCCATGTCGGCTACAACAGTGCCATATGAACAACTGTTCTCACTTTCAGGTGACATTGTAAACAAGAAGCAGGCAGCATAATCGCCTGCAAATGTAAACAAACTTGTTTGTCTGAGTGACTGACTGAACAAGAAATAGGACTGAGTGGACTTGTAGGAGCTAAGGTTTTACATTGTTTTATTTTTTAATGCAGTTATTTTTTGTACCTAATTCTACATCTGTAAGTTAAACTTTCATGATAAATGATTGTATTACAGTACTTGTATGAGGTGAATTGAAAAATACTATTTCTTTTGTTTTTATAGCACAAATATTTGTAATCAAAAATATAAAGTGAGCTCTGTATACTTTGTGTTCTGTGTTGTAACTGAAATCAATGTATCTGAAAATATAGAAGACATCCAAAAATATGTAAATAAACGGTATTCTATTATTAACAGTGAGATTAATGGTGATTATTTTTTTAATTGCTTGACAGCCCTATTAATTATATAACCAATGAAGGGCCAATTCAAAATTTTATAATAAAAAATAAAACTCAAAATTCAATTTGGACAATCACTTCAATCTTAAATTTCACTTTTCTCGAGTATTCATGCTATTAAACTTTTCAACCAACCATATTAACAAGGAGTGGAAGGCATTATTTTCGGTGGACTTGGCAATGAAGTTGTGAATTTCCAGAAGAGATATAAAGGAGTATGATGTTCTCTAATATAAACAAGTTAGGAGTACATGTAAGCCAAAATTAGAATAATTTATCCTAGTCTCGTCATTGTGAACTTTGAGGCTAAATCAGATAAATGACAGCAGGATCCAAAATTACCTCATTTGGATTTTACAAGCTGAAAATGTTATCAGTGACTGCTTAAGAAACCTGAACTATTCTAACATTTAGCTCCACCTCTGTCTGAAATAAAGACATGCCCAAACCAAAGCCTGGTCATGTCCACTGTCAGGTTACCTCTGGACTCCAACAATTCATCCAGCAGCTCTCTCTCTTTAGAGCTCCTTGGGTTCTGCTTAACCATTTTGGGAGAAAATATATTATCCACCCTGTCTCCCTTTATCTTCCCACCCTTCCAGCTCCTTTGCTTGCTTACTCTTCTTTTTCTTGCCTGTACCTCCGGTCTCACACTGGCTGTAAACAGAAATGAGCCTGAAACAAGTCCCCAGAACTAACTAGTCAAATTTGGAGGAAGGTTGAATCTGGATCCAAATTTTCTGGCTGACCCCTCCCCCATCTTCAGATCCCAAACTACAGATATGAACACCCCCAAAGCTTTGTGGAAGTTTCAACCCAGATGCCTTATGGCCTGAAACAGAGAGTTGGGGGTAAAATGTGGCTGGCACAAACGGGGTTATTTCATTTCTGGACAGTAGATCATATAGGTACCTTACCCAGGGTAAGGGGGAGCCTTACACAGTTTTGTTTTTGTTTTTTTTCTGAACGGGTTGAACCATCTAATTAATTATAATGGCTGGAGTCAAAACTTTCCAAAGAAGGGAGTTCAAGATGGGAATCAGCATAAAACCACCATGGAAACTGATGTTACTTAAATACTCTGGTATATTCCAAATTTTAAACTTTGATTCATTAAAGTAGCCAAAAATGTACAGCACATGTTGTACTCTCAATCCGGGAGGTTTCTAAAACTCCAATTTCTCTGATTGTGCTGCTACTTTAGCAGAATAAAAATTCCTTTTTTCCCCTTCACTTTTACAAAGTTCCCCTTCTAGTTGTGTCTTAAAACTGTCAAACATGCTTTACTGCTTCCAAATAAACACATCATTTTTGGCAGAATTAGTAGATGGGAAAGGTAGGAACATTGTTGTTTTAGGAGTTCATATAAAAAGCAAATTTTAATGTTTCAAAATTTAAGGCTTTCCTAAAGTTTTAAAATATCTCCTCCCCTGACTCCATATGTGATGTTGTCGAAATCATTATGAAGTGTCCCTTTGGAAAAATAAAGCTGATTAATTAGAGTAAGTCTCCATTGTAGGATTCAGCAGCTATATAAACATTCATGGACTTTTCTTAACAAGTATTTAATTATTGTTTTTAAATGTTTTTAGAAGTTGAAATGATTTACTGGTGAGCCATTTTGCGGAACACATTAATTGGAAGGTTTGTCAGTTAGAAAGCCGTATATGCATTGGGAATTGTATTGGAGCAGCATTGCGTTAACTGGAGGGTATTTTGCTGAAAGATTCCTTTGACATGGGCATTCTGCAGAAAGGAAAAAAAGTAAGGGAATTGAGAAGACATCCAAGGAACAAATTTTCAACTTCAGTCTCCTACCCAAATCTTTCAAATTGGAAAATTGTGTCATTTGTGGGAAAGTGAATTCTCATTCTGCTTTCATACTAGTCTAGCAGGCACAGTATGGCTCTCAGTATGTGCACCCTTTCAGGATCAGGATCAGAATCCAGCACAGGGTAATATCTTTCAGTTACTATTGGCATTTAATGGCATATTGGCATCTGCTTAGCCACGTGGAGGCCAGTTATCAATGGACCAGTCTACACATCACTGGCACTACTAACTGGTATTCTTATTGATAATCTCAACTGAAAAGCTACTGGTTGAAAAGGCTATGTGGAGAGAATTACCCTATCACCCCCAGCAGTGGCCTTTTCTGGTGAGGAATGAGGCACATTGCGGGGGCAGGGTGGGGTAGCTTGCACTGCACATGCAAGTTTTGAGACAGGATTTACAAAATAGATAAAACAGAGAGCTTCAGTTTTCAGGGCTATTGACCTAACACCTCTTTTGAACATTCATGTTATCAAAAAATGTAACATTTTAATCAAATAAAGTGTTCCTCTGACCCCCAAATAATCCTCCAAAAAATCCCACTAGCACACAATGCTCTTAGGAATCAGGAAATAAAGAGAAAAATATTAGGTATAATTGTGCACTTCCACACTAAAACCTGAAAAAATTGACATGCTGTAAATTGTAAACATTAATCTAAACCAGAAAAAAAATTCCCAAACCTCACAATGTATGCTTGTCTATAATCTGGGAAGCAATATTTCAGTATTCTCAGGCGTAACCATAAATGACATGGCCATCTCTAATTTGGTATCCAATATCTGACCAACCTTAGCTCATCCACAGACAAAAACAGGCATCTCTAATTTTCTAACCAATCACTGAAATTCTTTACTTACCAACCAATAATTCTGCCATCTCTAATTTACCAATAAATAATTCTGCACTCTCAAATTTACTAACCGATAATGTGACCAATTTGCTGACCAGTGATTGTGTCAACTGGTAGTGCCCCTAGTGAACAGTAATTTGCTAAGCAATATTTGGAGCTTTTCCCCCTTAGCAATAAAGAACTTTAGTGATCTTAGGTTCAGTACTCATTACACTGTCCTGAAACTCTTTAATGCCGATACTAAGTCTTTTACAACGTAAGTATTTGCTTTCTGTGTGAATATGCTGTTTATCCACATTGACTGCTTAGAAACTGCACAGATCTCTTTAGAATTTCTGTGAGTTGGAATATTGTTGTCATTATTAGGAAATTAGCATTTGAGAGGAACCTTCTCCCCTCTCCCCCATCCCCAGCAGTTGTTCTCAGCACACTGCAAATTTCTCCAGCAGTGTTCTTGCCATCATGCGGGGGATTTGGCTAAGATCCCACAACACTTGAACAGAGTGTGTTGGTGAAGGAGTGACACAGTTAGCCAACTGTGTGACCCCAGTGATCTTACCACCCAGGTTGATCCTGCCTAGTGGAGCAAAAAGAGTTCACGAGTAAAGCAGAAGTGATTAATTTGGCTTGTCTAACTTCACCAGCCCTTGGCACGAGTGAAAAAACAGATCTTTAAATATTTTTAATGAAACAATAATGGCACTTATATGGTCATTTCATCTGCAAGCCACTTTACCTATGATACTTATTAAATCTTTACTAACACCCTGACAAAGTGAGCAAGCATTGTAATCTCCATTTTACCGAGGGAAAATCTAAACAGAGTTAAGGGCACAGACGGAGTTACTGTCCGTGGTGAGATTAGAAGAAGAGTTCCTGGCTCCCAGTTCTGTGCTCAGACAACTACACTTGACTTCAGAAAAATGCAAAATATGACTAATAGTGGTTTCCCTGAGAATCCCTAATTTTTTCAAAGTTATATGACAGCAAATTTCGGAAGGGCTAAATTATGACTTTTGGCACAGCTCCAGGGAAAGGGTGGGACATAAACTTCACTACCACACAAATTAGCCCCGAGAGGCAATGAGACGAGGGGGAGCCCAGAAATTGATTCTATGGAGATGGGCAGAGAACCGAGGGAGCGGCTTCTCATCCCTGTCCCAGGGAAGGGTCTTCACCCATTTCTGTGTGGCTCATCTCCCCTCCACCATCTCCTCTCTCTGTCTCCCCCAGCTCCGGACCTCCTGCTTCTCTCCATTGCCCTCTAGTCCCCCACGTCCCCAGTATTTCACGCTGTGCTTCCCCTCCCCTTTAGGGAAGCGCCCTGCTCTTCTCCGCATTTGCGGGCTTGGGATGGAGGGCAGCTACAAGTGGGGGCCTCTTGACTCCTCCCTCCCCGGGCAGGGAAGAGAGCTAGCAGGCTGAACTGACTCAATCTTCCACAGTAGGAAAAGGGAAAGAGGAACCGCAAACAAAGCACGGTAGGTAAGGGTGGCCTCTGGTCACTCCTCACCTCTCCACTCCTGTGAATAAGGTGCTGGTTGGGAGAGGGGCCTGAGCTGCTGGCCTCCATTTACTCCCTCCTTGCCTCTCCCACCCCATGGAAGTAGTATGGGTCAAGCAGTACCTTCCTCTTCACTTTTCCCCTATCTGAAACATCCTGTGGATTCCGAGGGGCAGGAAGCAAACTGACTCTCTGATCGGCTGTCCTTGCCCAGGAGGCGGGGGATAGGGAAGAGAACCCGATCAGGCCAAGATTCTCCATAGATCAGAGGCTTGGTGTTGGCAGCTCTGCAGTGCAGGGGTTGAACTGGTGACCGTAACAGGTCTGATTCACAGGAGACTCAAGTGTATTTCCTAGCCCCTCTCACAAGCCCCGAGTCAAAGCCAAAATTTGCATTTACCAAAATCCCCGTTTTGGGGTGAACAAGAAATGCCAACAACGTCATTGATATTACAGATCAAGATTTCAATTCAAAATGTAAGGAAACATGAAAAAACTCCCCTTCCCGGACACATTTTTTCACAAATAACCATTTTTCAACATAAAAAGCTTTGTTCAAAAAATGTCAATCAGCTTTATTAGTGAGCAAGTGGTGGGATGGCTGTCTGGTGTCCATGAGAAACCAGTGTGGTAAGACAGAGGTGGAGAGAGAGGAAATGTTTGAATGCGTTTGCCAGTACTGACAGCAAGTGTTTCTAGGGTTATGCCTACACTACAGCTTATGTCGCTGAGATATGTGAATAAGCCACCCCCCTCAGTCACATAGTTACACTGACCTAAGTACCAGCGTGGGCAGCACTATGTCAGCGGGAGAGCATCTCTCATCGCCAGAGCTATCGCCGCTCATTGCGGGTGGATTAATTAAGTGGATTGGAGAGCTCTCCCCCCACTGGCTTGGAGTGGCTACACTGGAGAGCTTATAGCAGGACAGCTGAATCAGTGCAGCTGTCTGGTATAGCCGTAGCCTACGTATGGGTAAACAGGCACCTCTCTCGCCACAGGTATGGATGGGAGAAACACAGTATCTGTGTGGGGTGAGTACGCACGTTCAGAGGTATGCATATGAGAGTATGTCTCGGGTTATACATGTGTCTGGTGGTGGGTGGGTGTTCACATGAGAGAAAAGATTGTGAGAATATGTGAGTGTGTATATAAAGCATCTGGTTGGCTGTAAAGATTCAGAGGGGCATGAACACTAACGCATGTGGGCTAATAGATTTTTGCCTGGGCTGGTAAGTTTTCTGCATTACAGGATTATTGACTTTCCTCAATATATAGGATACTATGGATAGCCCGCTGTGCTACCCTTACACAGGTTAATTCTTTTATCCATTTCAAACACAGTCAATCAATACCAGTGATCAGGTAGCTTGTGAAATTGCCTGGAAAACACATCCACAAAGTAAACCCAATACAATGTGCTGTCTATGTGACTTAAAGCTTAGCATACCATTGAAAATCACTAATGGAACACTGTGCATGCAGTTTGTTCATGCTATGAGCAGTCAAGAATCATGCATAATGTAATAGTGCATCTGGTAACAGCAGTGCACACAAGCTAATTTAATCTTGCTTTAAACTAGACATAAGGAATTAATCTTTGAAGTGGTCCCTGATGCGATTCTCCTTAATATGCCCAGAATCCTTCCATTTCCCCATTTACAGTACTGTACAGGGGCTTATTTAAATAATATATTTATGCTTGAAGTATATTAGCTGAAAAATGCCTGTGACCACATGATCATATATCAGGTCAATGTTGAAATGCCCTAATGGCTGACTCAGTCTAGAAGCTGTGCTTTGTACTCCAACGTGTAAGACCTAAGCTCAGCGTTGAGTTTCTGCCTCTACTGTGGTAGTTAACAGTAGTGCCCAAAGATTAAACTTTTCTAAAAGAACAGTGCGTGTACATGTCACAGAGTCTGCACAGGTTTCCACCTCCTCGTGCCTGTGCCCTGTGTTGGCCAGCCAAATAAAGAGTCCCAACGCCTTCTTTGGTGCTTCACCCTTGTGTCCTTATTTACAGCTCAACCGTGTAGTCCCTTTTATTCCCCCAACAGCTATTCCCATTCAGACCCTTCCCAGGGCCTACCACCCCATGAGGCTCCTTACCTTTGGTGAGGAGATAGAGCTGTAAGCCTCCTATCCCCTCCCAGACTAGCCTCCTGACTGAGCTTTCTCCAGGGCTTTTATAGCCCTTCCCCAGCCCAGCTGCTGCTACTTAGCTCAAGTCATTGCTGTGAGCTGGCTCTCGTTTAGGGCCTGCAGCTGGGCTCTCTGCTGCCTGTGCCCCTGCACCTGTCTTCCCTATCAGAAAGCAGGGCTTAGCCAGCATTTTGGCAGGGCATTCAAGGAGTTTTACCCCTGCCCTGCCACACAACTCCCCCCTTCAAGAAGCCTGCCAGGCTCCACCCGCCCTGCCCCTCCTTGGCCGGACAAATCTGCCCCTCAGCGGGAGCTCCTGCACCTCCGCTGTGGGTTCTGGTGGTCCCTCCCTGGGGTTACCAGCCCCCCCTCCACATCCGCAGAAGGGACAGGCCTCCCCTCTATGCCCCTTGGCCCGACAGAGTCCGCATTCTTCCTCTACCCGCGGCTGGTGGCCTAGGTACCCTACTTCGGGGCTCTGTTCCCTGGCCCCCAGGTCCTGGCCGTCCTCCGATCCCCGAGGGCTACACTCGTGGCACCTCTCCCCCGAGGGTCCTTTGTTGCCGCATAACCAGCATTCTTTATGCTCTGGGCTTCGTTGTCTAGGAGTTTTCTTGCTAGCCCCCCCTTGCTCCCTCCATCTCCGGGGGAAGGGATTCTTTCACCTTTGGGGGTTCAGGCTTCCCCTTACTCCCCTTTACCCCTTCCCTTGGGTACTCTGTGGCCCCCCTCTCAGGCTCCATACCCCAACTCTTGGCTTTGCCAGCCCTTGGTCCCCAGTTGCCTCCCAATAGGACTGGCTAAGCTAAGTTCTGCACTACGCCCACCCAGTGCCACGGGAAACACCCTTGGACCTCTATAGGCACCTGGGCCACCGGATAGCTCTGGGTGTCCCCATGGACCCTTGCCCCTGGGATCACCCAGTGGGGCTTTGCCAAACCCCTCCGTATCAGTGAGTGGGAGGAGGTGGAATCTATCACCCCCTTCCGGGGCTCCCCCCCCAGCAACACTGGTATAGTGGCCAGGGGGTCTCTCTCCGCTCCCTTCTGGCCCCCAGTCCACCCACAAAAGTCGGCCAGCCCACATTTCATCTATGGGCAGTCCTGCTTCTTATGGCCAGGACGTCGGCACTGCCAGCGGGTCAGTTCTCAGCTGCAGGTGGGCCTCAGGTCCGGCCCCCTCTTGGGTGTAGCTTCCAGCGGGCTTCTCCCCAGACCCATTCCCTTGCTGGGCTTTACTACCCACCGGGGCCTCTCTGCTTCCACATACTTCTCCATTAACCGGACTGCATCTACCATGTGCGCCGCCTGATGCCTTCGGACCCACACGCGTACTGGGTCCAGGAGTCCCCCGAGTAACTGTTCTAAGACCACCTGGTCCATGACCTCCTCTATTGTCTGGGCTGCGGGCCTCAACCACTGGGAGGCCCAGTCCATCAGTCTTTGGGCTAATGCCCTGGGCCGCAGGCCCTCTGTCCAGCAAGCCACCCAGAACCGCTGGTGATATCTCTCCCCTGAGAGTCCCACATGGTCCAGTATAGCAGCCTTTACCGTGTTGTAGTCCCTGGCCTGGGTGTCACCCAAAGCCATAAATACGGCCTGGGCTTCTCCTCCCAGGTACAGGGCTAACCACAGGGCCCAGGTCTCCCGCTCCCAGCCGGCCGCCATAGCCACCTGTTCAAAAGTCCCTAGAAACGCATCAGGATCATCTGCGCAGCCCGGCATCATGGTGCCGTCCCCCGCTGGCGGACACAATATTCTCTGGAGGATCTGCTGCTGGGCCATCGACTGCTCCCGGATGAACTCCTGGACTGCCCTCTGTTGGTCTGCCTGCCATGTCATCAGGGCCTGCCGTTCCATCTGTTGTGACTGTTGCATTTCCTGGACTGTGTACATCATCTACTTTAGGGTCTTCTCCATGCTGGCAGCCACAAACAGCAATGGCTAGGAGGGTCCCGGACAAGCCCCCAGTGTCACAGGGTCCGCACAGGCTTCCACCTCCTCGTGCCTGTGCCCTGTGTTGGCCAGCCAAATAAAGAGTCCCAACGCCTTCTTTGGTGCTTCACCCTTGTGTTTATATTTACAGCTCAACTGTGTAGTCCCTTTTATTCCCCCAACAGCTATCCCCATTCAGACCCTTCCCAGGGTCTCCTGGCCTGTGAGGCTCCTTGCCTTTGGTGAGAAGACAGAGCTATAAGCCTCTTATCCCCTCCCAGACTAGCCTCCTGACTGAGCTTTCTCCAGGGCTTTTATAGCCCTTCCCTTCCCCAGCCCAGCTGCCGCTACTTAGCTCAAGTCATTGCTGTGAGCTGGCCCTCGTTAGGGCCTGCAGCTGGGCTCTCTGCTGGCTGCCTGGGCCCCTGCACCTGGCTGCCCTACCAGAAAGTAGGGCTTAGCCAGCATTTTGGCAGGGCATATGTGTGCTTACATTAATCAGATGTGGCTCTGCTGGTGTGGAAGTTAAACGAAGAATACACTTGACAATCAAGAGAGTATTTTAAAGAAAGTGAAATAAAAACATTTGTTCTTTTTATTAGCCTATTATGGCTAATAATGTGAGACACTGCCATGCCTACTTCTGGTGATGGTGTAGTTCAAAGTGCCCATTGAGCCTGCATTTAGAAGGAGAGAGAGAGAGAGAGAGAGTGAGAAAGAGAGAAACAAGCATATACCCTAATTATTTTCTCTGTGTTAAGGTTAGGTATTGACTTGTGTATAAACACTGTAGCTAGTGATGAACATTGTTTTGCATATGATTACAATAACCTACCTGGTGCATTGAAGGCCACCTGTGAGTTCAGGTCCCAAGCTGTGCAAAAAAACTATGCTTTTCCTTCCCAGGAGGTTTGTTGAATACTGAAGGCATGTAGATTTCCCCTTCACCCACATTTCAAACAAATCCCCTAAGCTCCACCGGAACCACCAAGTTTGACGCTGACATAATAAGAAACCAGAAATATTGCATGGTCCTTATGGGAAACCATAAATCAACCCAGATACTTTTGAAAGTAGGCCCAGGATCCCATGAAAGGGTTATGAAGTTATGACTGGACTGCCTGCACTATTCACTGTCACACAATACTTAGCTCTGTTTGGACTTTAAAAAGAAATCAACTCCAAGCGATTCAAGACCAAGTACCTCCCCATGATTGACTGCAACCCCATAAGTAGTACGTAGGGAAATATTGTGTCTCATGCTTCCTCATCTGTGTCCATATACCAACTAGTAACCAGAGAAGGTAATTTCTAAACCATCCAGCCCATTTCTAGTTAACATGCATTAATATTATTTCTTTACGTAGTTTCCAAACACTCAGGGATGGCCCTTGCTTCAAGGAACTCACAACTGCAGCCAAGTAGAGGGAGGGTGGTAGAAAAGGAACAGGAACAACAATAGTCAAGTTACATACAAGTCAACTTGATTCACTGTAGGCAGCAGCAGATCTTTAAGAGGGACTTAAATGTGGACAGAGTGTTAGCACAAAATGACGAGATAAACATCCACTGTGTTACAACGTATGTGAAAAACTTCATGAACCGTAGAAATCAGGTTTGATTTAAACTTATTAATCCATAAATTTGTCTTTTCCAGTCTCTTTTATAATTAAACTGTTTTATTGCTTGTTTTAAATGCATCTTAATAAATAATGTAATACAACCTCTCTCTCCGTATATGTTCTCTCTCTCTCTCTCACACACACACATATATGTACACATGCACACATATATACTAATCAATGTGGCTTTCACTCCACTATATCCCAGAGACATAATGTAATTTTAGTTTCCACATAATGGTTCAAGTTAAAGTTTGAAAATACATTAAAAAGAATTACCTTGAAAATTAGGTGTTGAAACAGTGCGCTAGGCCTGAGCTGCAAAGCTTCACGATGGCCGTAAAAGGAAGAGTTTAAGTAAACAATATGCTGGTTTAAAAAAACAAAAAGAAAAATCATTCCATGCCAAGCCCAGTCAAAATGCATTATTAGGGTGTCCAGGAAATTATAGCTTGTGTCCATTAGTCCTTTCAGGGTTAATATTGATGCAGATATTATTTCTATCCACGGTACCATTTATTTGAAATATTATGACTGGGAGTAGCTGCAGCAGTGAATCAAATCAATTGATAGAGCAGTTAGCCCTGCAGTCAAGGCTGCCTTTATACCATGCAGCAAGCATGAAATATTATGGAGATTGTTCTTTAAAGTGATCACTTTATCATCATTTGTCTGCAGCCCAGGCTACTCCTTCCTGCCTCACTTCCCTGTTGGGTTAGAGCTGTCATAACTCAATCAGCCGTATAATGCTGTTCATAGCACCTCCGTACCAGGTACTGAACCTGTCAAGGGCCACTGAGGGAATTATACTTATCCGTTTTGACAGCTAGCAACACCACTCTGACATTTATGTCAGTTTATATATGTATGATATGTATTTCTTAAATGTAATTAGAAGCCTGTTTGTGTGTGATTTATCTGAATTGCCCAGAGCTGCCCATGATTAAGACATTGATTTCTAACCCTTTGCCTTACTGGAGAAGAGAATATGACAAGCTTCATCACTCAAGGGTTGCAGCTAACCTCCTCTGTCCATACACATCATATGAAATTGTCACCATTGTTTATCTGTCCAGCAAAGTTGACTCCAAAGCAACTGTTACTGTAGTTTGCTAAATAAACAAAAAGACTGTAAAACAAACAAACCGCCCTGTCCTTCCAGAGCACTGGTACTTCACAAATGGGTTACCAGGACCAAAGCACTGCGAGCAGACTTCAGACTGAGAGAACATCGTAGAGGGGGATTGTTGTACTGCATGTGTTAGTTGTGAAATACTGTGAAATCTTATGTTTACTGATAACATATTGGAGAAAGCAGGTCATAGATTTCAATGAGACAGAAGCACTTCCACAGATTTACGACATGCCAAACCATAGAAGACATGCTTTCCGTCAGCTAGAAAAAGGATGAAAACGATTAACCACCAAAACACAGAAATCCGGTCAAGCCTCTGTGTTTCTTGCCTATGATTAAGGCTCATATGATCACTGTTACATGGTCTGTGGTATTAATGATTAGCCTCATGGCTTTCATTTGCCAATAATTTAATATCCCAACTGATTTAGGGAAAATATCCTCTCACAACAAATAACTAGCTCTTATATCGCACTTTCCATCAGTAGATCTCAAAGCTTTTCACATAGTTTAAAGTGTTATCTTCACAATAATCTTATGATGTAGGGAAGTGTTATACCCATTTTACAGAGTAGCAGAGGCATTGAGAGGATAAGGCCCAGATCCACAAAGGGATTTAGGCAGTGCAATGACAAATCTTTAAGCACCTAGTAATTATGTGCAACAATGTGATTCACAAAGCCTGAAGTAGGTACCTAGGTTCCCTATACGATGAAAGGGGAGAAGTAGATGTCTTAGTAAATTTGCAAAACATACATCAGCGCTCCTTACTGGCCCACTCCCACTACTTAAGATGGAGGGAAGAACAGGAAGCCGTCTGTACAGTTGCACTTGACCCTGCTTCAGACTGCTCACCCAGTATAATCTGCTCCTCTCTCCTGATCCTGACCTCCCGTTTTCCTGACTCTGCCCCATTCCTGGAATCTGACCCACAGTTCCTGATCTTCTTGTTCTGAACCCCAGTTGGCATGGGGATCTGGACCCCTGCCCTACACTAACCAGTAGGCCCGGCCACCTACATCTGGCCCTGACACTAAGTACCTGTGTAGATCCAGACCTAAGTGACTTGCCCAAGCTCATACAGGCAGTCTTTGGCACAGAAGAGAATTGGCCCTGGGTCTCCCAGGCCCTAGGCTCGTGCCCTAACCACTGGACAACCCTGCACATCCTTCACCCACTTACAGAATTGACTTTAAGGTTGAGAAATGTTTGGGTTCACCACTTCTGATTTCTAACTGGGACAATGAAATTTCCAATGCACTTTTGCTGACTCAGAGGACCAGAATCTATATTGATCTATATTCCATGAAATCCCATAAAACCAAATTGTGTGCTCCAGAATTGAATATCAACTAACTCCACTTACTTCGACAATCTGTCCCTCTAAACTCAATTGGCGTTTAAATCGGAACTAGAATTTTGGCCCATGAGTTTTAGATTGTTTGAAAAAGCTTCAGAAAAACATATGAAGCAAAGCCAAACTCCTTCACCTACCATGAAGGCATCTCTGCTTTTGAAAATCAGTATTCTAAAGGAAATTGCAAAGCATTGTTATATGGGATTGAAAGCCTTTCATGTCTTAAAGTTTATAGCATTTCAAACTACTGTAGATAGCCAAATTATCATTAGCCACATATCATTATTAAACGAGAAAATCCTAATTTTGAAAAATCAGGCAAAGGGAACTCTTAGTTATTTGGAGGACAGAGACTGAAGTTAAGTGATCCCACACAGCCTTTGCATTTGCTGTTCCAATTCTCTCTCCTGAGAGAATTTTAAAGATTATAAATTAGAACTGTCCAAAATATTTGCAGTGCAACTTGAAGCGGTATTAAAACTCATTTAGTTTCAAGTTTTGCTGAAAACTGAAAACTCAGCTCAGAAGCATCGGAAAGTTTGCAAACTGTTCTGTGGAACCTTACCTGCAGCAATTTTTGGAGGTGTGACCATCCCCCCTGGCAAAACAAGCCTTTTTGGAATGTTTCAGTGCAGTCAGGGGAAACTGAGCTACTGACTGAATTTCACTCTGAGCTTTGGGGATTTGAAATGGAAACAAAGTGAAATTCAGGAGGTGCAAATCCATACCATGTTCTCCTGGTCCTCCACAATCCAAAACCACAGGAGGTCTGCATGACTCTGTTATTAACTGTTCATGGTTAATTCCAGATTAATAGGATTTTCAGTCTATTTGCATGGATTGTTTTTTACACTACTGCCAGGCAATTTCCCTATATACTTTTGGTTTGTTTTCTGAGATACTCTATGCCCTGACTATTGCTGGTGATTTCTTAGCAACTGGACAAAAAGTTACCATGACAAATTGTCCCTATTTATGTGAAATCTCAGATGAATGCTCTAATGTGGATTGATTTCCCTCCCACTCAGTGGACCACTTTTTTGATACACATATATGTTAAAAAGGGCATGATCTAACAACAATAGAAAAGTTCTACCAATCCTTGGCTCTAAAGGGCCAGATACTCATCATGACTTTATGATATCAAGCTGAGGATCTGGCCATTGGAAATTGATGGATCAGTCAGGTGCATAATCCCACAAGTTACCGCTGCCCTTGGTAACATTAAATTGAGAGACCAAATACTTACACACCCCATAATTCTAACTGACACTGACCTCAGTGCAGCATGGGGCAAGCTATACAATTACTATCAGTGACTCTCAGGACACATATAGGAGTAAAACCCATTTATTTAATTATATTTAGTCCTTGTTTCAGTTATTATTTTCTTGGATAAATACTTGGTACATGATGCGGCCAGAGGAAGGAACACCTCACGACTCATTGACAGTAAGTTTGAGGTTCCCTTTGTGTCTCTTACAATATCCCATAGTAATGATACACTATACTCAGGATCTTGTTACATATCCTGTGTCTGTTGAATTTTTGTAGGGAGGGTGGGGACAGGAATCTCTCTCCTTCCAGACTACTGAATGCTTATTGAATAGTAGAATGCCTATTCAATCCTTCTGGAATAGTAGTTCCAACTTTTGAGCAGAGAGACTTATTTTCCTGGTATTCTCACATAAAGACAGGGATGAACTGGCTGCTGAGTTATGCTTGGGGTGCATTGCCTTGTATCCTGAAAAAATTACTACCGGATCTCAAAACACTTTACAAGCCAGTAAATGAATCTCTTAAACCACCACTGCAATGCAGCCACCTCTGAGGTATACATGGCAGCTGTTTAACAGCTCAGAGCAACAATTTGGGCTGGAAAGCAAAGAGAAATTTTGTATCTAATGATGGACAAACAATACAAAGTAATATTTGTGAAACATGTTTTTAAAAATAATGAAATTAGTCAAATAATTTGATTACTAACATCTGACTAATGAATACAGTTAAAATTGCATGGAGAAGATAACAGGCAGAAAAATATCACTGTCCAAGTTGGAACTGGCCAGAACAGTAGAGTTAAACAGAAAGTGCCATGACATAATTTAATGAATACTGTGGTCAGGACTCCAGCTTTTCATCTCATCCACGACATGGCATTTCTAAAGCATGGTACTCCTTAACTCCATCCTTGTGCACTGGTTTGGTCCTGACTCAGAGCAGAGTTCCCACAATCTAATCTTCAGTACCACCCTGGGTTTTCTTTAGAAGTCTCCCAGGCAAATAATGGCCAATGTCACCAGGCTTCATATGGGAGATCAGACAATTTCACATTGTTCAGTTATTAAGATGGTATATTTTCACTGTGTAATAAACAATGCTTATGCATTTTGTATTTTCAAAGCACTGTACAAACATTAACAAACTGAACATAATATGGTAAGATTATTATCTCCAATTTTTCTGAGGAAACTGAAATAGCTAAGTGACTTGGCCAAAGTCGCACATAGCAAGTCAGGTGACACATCTGGGATTATAACTCAGGTATATATGATTCCCTGCTCATTTAGGCAGATGATGATATTTTGCACACAGGGTCATAAAGAGAAATTTCTCAGGCAATATCTACAATTCAAATGTGGCAAGTTCCAGAGCAAGGTTCTTTAGCTGAATATAGCCTTGCCAGTTTGAGAAACGCCCAAGCCAGAACCACATACCCAAACCAACAAAACTTTGGGCACGGGCAAGTTCAGATAAATGAGACCTCGATCAGTAACCCCCTGCAAAACAAAATATTTACCCCGGGGTTTTGCATATTCAAAGAAAATAAATCACACCTGCTTCCCCTCATTCTGCTGCCATTTACAGCTGTCTCAGCACTTTCATACCCAAAACACAACCAAAGAATTTTCAGCTGTCTTTTTTTAAAAGTAAACATCTTTGTCATTAAATTTTTATATCATTTCATTTTAAAGAGTATCAATTAAAACAAAAAAACAAAACAAACAAAAACCCCAACCCTCTGCCTGACCACGATAGGGTTTTCTGATAGGACTGTGCTCTTTATCTAGAAGTCAACAATTCAGATTTGCTATTAGCAAAAGTCAGTAGATTCAATTTTAAGTTTGGGGAAAACAGATATCAATACAAGTCCATGACAATACATACTGAAGGGGACCTCTGCTCCTGGCAGTGCTTGAGGTCTATAAGCCCAGGGGTTGTAACGGAGCTATTGCTGCCATAGAAGGAAGAGCGCAGCCTGTTCTCCAACCTCTGACTGCTGTATGGGAAGCAGAGGTTATGGGAAAATTAGCGTAGGCATAAGAAGGGGTGCAGAAAGAGGGAAACCTGCTCAATCTGAGGAGACAGAAAAGCATCTAGCAACTTCTGTGAAGCTGGTCACGCTCTGGTCATTCTGCCTGCTACCCTCAACTCATGCAACACTCCTTTGAGATCTGACTAGAGCAGTGTAGAAATTGCAGAGGGAGGATGAATAGTATGGGGTAGATTAGGATGAACCTTGCAGATGAGTGACAAAGCAGCCAGGCACAGGAAGGGAGACACTTCGTGGTTGTGCAGCCCATGACAAACTGAGTTTGTGCCTGAGGACCCATATGCTCCGTTTTCAGGGGTGCAAGGACCCCATGAGAAGTTTTAAAAATAAATGGGCCTAGAGGTGCACTTGGTCATTGCATAGATTCTCCTGCAGATTGGGTGGGGGTAAAGGGCCATATTGCTAGTGAATTTCAGGTTTTTTTATACTGAACAATTACTTTGGGACTGTTTGCATGGCAATTTTATGCCTGCATATTACAAAAACTCCTGGCAAAATAAGAAATTCAGAATTATGACAGAACTGTACAAACTGATTTTCCATCACATTTACCAACTTTTGATAGGATAGTCTGCTACTAAAACATGAATGAGACAGACATTGTAGTAACATGATATCTGAAATATCCATTAACTAATATGTAAATATAATGAAACACCTCCAGAAATCTAGTCAAGCTACGACCACCACCACTAATACAATATTCATTATTTTTAAAGTCTATGTATAACTCTGTACTTCCTTTCCCCCCTGGTTCCTCTCCTTATGATGGCTTAGTTTAAGGGGAACTCTTCTTCCTTGTGGAAGGCTCTGTTATTTATAAAAACACCTGTTTATTTCTAGAGATGAATCCTAGTGAAAAAAGTTCATATCTAAGTTTAGATGTTTAACATGCCAGTGTTCTGGGGATATTTAGATTTGCTATTTCAGTTCAATTCATGTTAAAAAGAATAGAAACTGGGTGTGAAATTTGGATAGAGTTCGGATTTTTATGGGTACTTTTGGTTCAGGCGTTCATATTTTCCTACATGGCCTAGTAGACAGACCACTGGATTGGGACTCAGGAGGCCTGACTTCTCCTCCGGGCTCCACCACTCGCCTGGCTGGATGACCTTAGGTAAGTCTCTAAATGTCTGTTTCTTCATCTGAAAAATGGGTATATTGACATTTGCCACTTTGAGATGTACTAATGAACAGGACTCTCAGAGGTAAGTATTATCAATCACATAGTCTGTTTTCTCTGTGTACAACTGAACAGCATCACCATTAAATTAAAACAGTTGTGTCAATGTTTGTAATTTCTAAAATTTCAAATAAAGTGGCTCAAAAACATCATGTGAATAGGGTTTGTCGCTACTTCCTGGTATAAGGGTGAGGGAAGAGAGAGAATGTCGACTGGTTCTTCCAGGGTGAAGAAGTCATCGCTAGGTGTCGTGGCTCTGTGGCATGCTTTCTAGGCTTGCTTTTGATCAACAGTCACTGTGGTGCATCTCCCCTGGCACTTTACATTAAAATCAAAACTTAAAAGTAAGCTCAGCTGCTGCTCTAGATAGCTGTCAAAATGAGAGCTAGTGAGATACTGTATGAACTTGGCCCTGCAGTATCTAACCTTAAATGATGCTAATAATACATGGAAATACACTTCCTATGCTACCCAAGTCACCTTCCCTGCTGAAGGGGATGCCAGGGAGATTTGTTTATGAATTCAAATGAAATCGCACTGATACTTCCCATCTACAGCTGAATTCATCCTGACGATCCCATCTGTTTTTCTTTGGCGTAAAAACTAAGCAGTGATGGGCCAACACAAAGGCTAATACTGGAACACAACGGAATACAGCTCAATAAAACAATACTCAAGTCCTTCCCTTGCTACCTGTCCTTACCCAGATTAACCAAATTAACTCTGAAATAAAGAAGTGGCATCCTACAAAGATCTGCTAGCACGGTGCAAACGCTGTGATCAGGGCAGACCCAGCAGCAATGCACCATCTGGCAGTGGACAGAGCAAATTCCCAACGCCGGTAACAGACTCTGGTTCTTTTTTGGGTGTGTCTACACTGTGTGCTTCTTTTGGCAGAGCGTAGCATAGTAACCCTGACGGGGTTAAAACAACCCAGGGAAAGGGCTGCCTCGGGGGAGCCAAAGGCTAGGCTGATGGGGAGGGCAGCCACAGATGGGGCTACAGCTGGGCCCACACCTGGCCCTATAAAAGGCTATGAGCCAGGAGCTCAGGCAGTCTCTCTCTAGCTGTGGAGAGAGACGGGCCTGGCTGCCTGGGAGCTGAACAGGGTACCTAGAGTGGAGAGGGCTGGGGAAAGGCCAGAGGAGCTGGGGAGCTCCAAGCTGGAAAACCCCCAGGCTGCAGGCCTTACTAAAGGCCGGGAAAGGTACTGGGGTTGCAGAGGGGCAGCCCAGGGGTAGGCAAAGGCAGCAGGTTCAAAGAGTCTGCCTAGAACAACAGGGTAGCCGTGAAGCATGGCTGAGGCGAGTAGAGGACAGACATCTGGAAGGACATGCCTATGTACTTGAGTACATACCCTACATGGCTCTCCACTCACCCAAGCAGTGCCTCCCTGTCTACATGCTTTTTTTTAGTAGTGTAGCATCCTGCTGCTGGAGTCTTTTCCCAGAAAAGTCACCGGGGCAGTGGGAAAACACACTGGCAGGTGAGAGGCAGGGAGGAAAAGCTGGGTCCTTCCTCACCACAGTGAAAGGCACTTGCAGAGGGTAGCTTCTGAAACCTTTCCCCGCTGCCTCACCTCTGCCCAAGCATTTCCCTGACACAGCGTGAATGCAGTCCGCTTTTCACTGCGGCCTGTAGCTACACAGACCTACATGCTGCCAAAAGTGGGGGGTCTGTCTAGTCTAGATGTAGCCTTTCATGACAGTACTACTGGCTGCCAGTTCATATCTGGCCCAGTACTCAAAAGTGCAGAAACTTCAGGAAGAAAATCAGAGCTATGACTGTTATTACTCAATGCTTCTGAGTTTTGAACGCAGACCTCCCATTTCAAAAGGGGTTGCTATGGGAGAAAGAAAGCAACAGAACAAATTCAGGGTTTTTTGCCTGGTCTCTGGGATTCACTCCTATATTGGTCTGTCAGCCGCTCTGCTGATCTCTGAGCTACTCTCCCTCCCACTGAGTCTGATATCAGGAGTGCCGAGCGGCTAAGAGATCAATGGAGCAGCTGAGAAAGCCAGCTGGCAGGGGAAGAGAGCAATGGATTGAAGGGGGATAAAGAAATAAAGGCCAAAAGAAAAAGATTTGTGGAATTAAACAGATGAGGAAAGAGCTGGGGAGGCCTAATTTCTCCCCCTCCCCTTTTAAAAGGGCAGAATAATATCCCATAAAACAGCCCTTTCTGAAGCTTTCTAGTCAGTTTAATGATGCAGCCTACTCGTCTACATCCTACATGAGTTGTTGGTCCCCCCTCTCCCCCGCTTTACCAAAAGTTACTTTTCATACAATTAGTACAAATTGCAACGCATTCAGCTCTGAAGTCCCCAAGGGTGTGGAACTACGTAGCCTTCTGTTGAGATTATTAGAAACTAAATCATTGCCCATGGCCTGGCCATGCCATGTTTTTGTTGCTGTATTATTTAGCAGTCTAATACTATTCTGATATGGGAGAGGGTCGTGCATCTCGGATTTATTAAATATGCTCCCATAGAGCCTGCTGGGAAGCGCATACACTCTATTAACTCTCAGTCACACACCCATGTTCACATGTGGGGGGAGTGGAGGGCATCTTGCAGTGGGACCAGTTTGGTTCTGCTCTGCAAAAGCTAAGAGTTTGGTAGGGCTGCAAAGGGTGCGAGCATACCAGCTGCCGACCAGAACCTTGATCCTCAGGAGCTGCTTTCCCAGTGACAGGCTGGGATGTGGAGGAAAGACAAGGATGATAAAAATCCTGGGAGTGGGGGAATTTTCCCCCCTGTGCCCTCCTGCATATCAGTCCAATGCCCTGCCCAGCTACTCAGTCTGGCTGAAGGTGTAGCCTTAATGCTAAATGCTCTTTGTAAAATCATGTCTGGCTGTACATTACAGTTACAATAATGCAGTTATCAGATCACTCAGGCACAACAGATGAAGTGCAGGCATATCAAGTATACAGCTAACATACGCTCCTAGCTCAATGATAGTGTTGCCCAAAGGTAGATCACAAGAATGACTGTAGCTCCTACTCCAGTCACCTTTCCCTGCTGATTTTTTGGGTATGCAAGAGGGTCTCATTTATATTATCAGTGCGCCCGACCGAGAGAAAACAGATCGGTAAGATCAGGACCATACGCATCATATGTGAGCACACAAACTAACGGACACGTGTCACTTATGTTTTTGATAGTAAAGGAAACTGATGATCCGTTCCATATAATGGACCGGTCTCTGCCACACCTTAGAAAAGTTTACATTGTGAGATGCCTCACGAGCAGGGGACAAGACCACCATAGCACTAAACTCGTGCCTCAACTGTAAACAAGAAAGAAACCTTGTAATTCCAGCAGAAGTAACATTTTTTTATGCTTGTGATAAAAAAATTTATTCCATTTCACATTCTATTAAAAAGAAGAAGTGTTTTTATCCCAGTTCTCTGCTTTCTACTGTGGGGCAGCCACTGTGAGACCTAATTATTTCATACTTAGAAAGCTTTTTGAGGTCTTAGATACAAAGAAGGGTAGAAGTAAACATCCAAGACAAAACACCACCACATTCTACCAAAAGAAGAAACTTTGAGAACACCACAACTGAAATTATGACTGATTGAATAGCTAGGGACTATTAGGAGTACTGAACAGCGTTCAAATCATTGCAAGCAGATGCAGTGAGAGGAGGTTCAGTTGGATGTGCTACATTTTGTACCTTTTTACAACAAATTTGGAGAAGAATACTGAGATAGGGGAGTGAATAATGCAGCCATACTGTCATTAAATATACCATGCTGATGCCATCTCATGCAGTTGTACAGGACAGACAAAATGCATTTCCAGCACTGGTTGAGGAACTAAGTCTGTGAAGAGCAATCTCCTGATGGAACAGGGGCTTTTTGGAACTGTACGCCGTGTTCCATCTCTGCATATCAGTGAGTCCAGCAGGAAGGATATTTAAATAAGATAGTTTGGGAACTGTCCAAGTGCGCAGTGGCAGAGCTATCATCTAGAGGGCTAATGCTCATTTCCAGGGCTCCCATTAACTAGCACAGCCGGGGTCTGCAGCTGAGGACCAGAGTGTGTAGCTCCTTGAGCGGAGGAAGTGCCAGCAGAGATTCAGGCACTTCAGAAAGGAGGATGAGTGACACCAAAGGCAGTGCTGGCTGGAAGGACAGTGGCTGTGACACAGAAGAGTGAGGTCAAATGGTTGGTTGACTGGGGAGAGAGTTTGTGGTAGATGTGGAGAACTGAACTAGAAAGGAGAGAAACTTGATTATGTACAAGGGAATATTTAGGTTTAAAAACTGATATAAATAGAGGGGGCAATGATAAAAGCTACCAGTGAGTGATATTGTCATAGGTTTTATTCAAAAGATCAGTCAGCTTACTAAGGAGTAATGTGATAGCAGCCCTGTGTTTTGAGTAGCTCAGAACTTCAATTTGTAGCACAAAAGAGTTAATAATCGTGGTTCAGCAATAACATTTCAGACACACGACTCCCAGTTCCGTAGAGCACTTTGAAAAGCCCCCTCAAAACACAACACACTATCCCCTGTAATGTCATTAGGTTCCATCAACAGCAGGCTTATGCTGAAAGTGAGCATCATTTAAAACACATTCTCAAGATGTATTTATGTCAAGCATAAGTAGCAAATGCTTGGCTTTCCAAACTGATGAATATGAGGAAATAGCAAATGGATGCAGAGCTTAAATGAAGCAGTTATACACGCCGTAGGATATGCAAGATTACAAGAATCCTTACCAATAGAGATAATGTGGTTGAAAAAGCATGGGAAGCCCCCATAAGTTCTCTAACCTTGAATGGAATATATGGGAATTGCTGATAATTGTAGACCGAAGCAGGAAATATGAACTTCTAAAGGTGGCTTCCTGGCTTATGCGGTTACAATTCCTGTTCTTACTTTCATAAGAATTTTCAAGGTTCCTTCCCCACTCTGAACTCTAGGGTACAGATGTGGGGACCTGCACGAAAGATCCCCCAAGCTTATTCTTACCAGCTTAAGTTAAAAACTTCCCCAAGGTACAAACTTTGCCTTGTTCTCGAACCATTTGCTGCCATCACCATGCGTTTAAACAAAGAACAGGGAAAGAGCCCACTTGGAGACATCTTCCCCCTAAATATCCCCCCAAGCCCTGCACCCCCTTTCCTGGGGAGGGCTTGATAAGAATCCTCACCAATTTGTACAGGTGAACATAGACCCAAACCCTTGGATCTTACGAACAATGAAAAATCAATCAGGTTCTTAAAAGAAGAATTTTAATTGAAGAACAAGTAAAAGAATCACCTCTGTAAAATCAGTATGGTAAATACCTTACAGGGTAATCAGATTCAAAACAGAGAATCTCTCTAGGCAAAACCTTAAGTTACAAAAAGACACAAAAACAGGACTACACATTCCATCCAGCACAGCTTATTTTACCAGCCATTAAACAAAAGGAAATCTAACACATTTCTAGCTAGATTACTTACTAACTTAACAGGAGTTGTGAGGCTGTATTCCTGATCTGTTCCCGGCAAAAGCAACACACAGACAGATCAAACCCTTTGTTCCCCCCACTCCAGATTTGAAAGAATCTGGTTCCCTCACTGGCCATTTTGGGTCAGGTGCCAGGGGGGTTACCTTAGCTTCTTAACCCTTTACAGGTGAAAGGATTTTGCCCCTGGCCAGGGATTTTATAGCATTGTATGCAGAAAGGTGGTTACCCTTCCCTTTATATTTATGACAAGAATGATTTTAGTTTTCTTAATTAAACATTGCATTATTCTTACACATACATACAGGTTGGAATTCTGACCCATGAAAGTCAATGGGAGTTTTGCCCATATGGATTTTACCTGTAATGTAGAAACACTAGGCCAAATTTACCTTCACACAGCAGTGGCTCTTCAAAACTTGCCAATTGCCTTAGATAACTCAATATTTGCAGTTTAGACCGGCTTGGTAGTTGCAATATTTATGGTATTCCCTATAGTAACAAGACAACTGCCTATGACGCTGACCAACACTGTCTCATCGTTTCCTTGTGTTCCCCCATCTGCCTGTATCCATCTGTTTTCTCATCTGATACTTAGATTGTAAATTCTTTGGGGCAGAGTCCATCATTTTGTTTTGTGTTTGCACAGCCCATAGCATTAAGGGAATCATGTTCCATGATTGGGGCTTCTAGGTGCTATTGCTATACAAGTAACAATACCAATAACAGGGAGTACAAGGGAATGCTGCAGATATGAACGTAACCTTATTGTATCTGTTTGTCTTGGGTAAAATTGCCAAGTGCAGGGAGGCACTGTGTTCCAGTGGGAAGGACACTGGGCTAGGAGTCAGGAAAATCAGATTCTACTCTTGGCTCTACCATTGACCAACTATGTGACCTTGGCTAACTCACTTGTCTATACCTCTGTTCCTCATCTGTAAAATGGGGATAATGATTCTTACCCCAATTTATAAAGTGCTATGAAACCAATGTGTATCTGATACAGCTAAGTATTATTATTGGTAATATGGGTTATTTGCTAAGCAATGAGATTTGCTTTAGTGAAATATTATATTTTTCAGGTACTTTATGTATCTATAACAAACTGTACAGCACAGAGAACTACATAGTACTTGAGCTGACAACTATCCTGCCAAATAGCCCCCAGTGGTTTATGCTATCCATAAGGATGTGTTCTCCGTCCTGTCTCCACCCTCTAAAAACCTACGGTGTGCACAGCAGAGATGTTGTCTCATATTTGGACATGTATTGTTAGCTCATGCACTCCATAAGTAACAGAATCATGCTGTGAAATTTTAATAGGATCGGATCTTTTTAAAATGTTTTCTCTTGGATTGATACTTTTATTTATTTCCAGGCAGGGTGCCAGTGAATATGGAAAAGTGCTCCCTGCTACTAATAAAACATGGTATGGATACTCATCTCAATCAGTAAAATGTGTTTAAAACTTTTCTTAATGGAATGTGATGACTCAGATTGAGTTGGGACCCCGGATATAGAACAGCTATACAACTGATCGCCTTCAGAGGAGTTTGACAGGAATAGTAACACCGTCATAGCTTTGTTTAAAAATAATGAGATATTTTGGAATTTGTGCTCTCAACATGTTATGCATCGAATTATGTGTCTGCATATTAATGTCCAAGGGTCTTTACTGGAGAAGAATTACGTTGGCAGGCAATGGGAAATCCTCATTTTGTTCTAGGGTGTTATGCTCCTGTAAAGATTATCCTTAGGAAAGCATTCAGATATTCAGCTGCATTATTCCATAAAGTGTTGTGTACTCAGAAGATTCCTAAATCATTTCTACATAAAAATGGACATCACTTAACGCAAATATACCCTTCTGCTCTCTAGAGGTTACAAGGAAAACATAAATGGCCACAAAAATGTTCACATTTAATGTTACTGACTTATCCTCTTTTTACATAAACTACATTGAGATCTTCCCAAAGTCCCTTGTATCTACTGACATCAGATACTTCTGGCATTTCTGACAAAATCAAATCGCAGTGGCTTCAATGCAGATTTGAATTTGGCCCGTGCAAATCCACTTGGGATGCATGAAAGCATCTGCACATGGACCCCTGCCAGACTGAAACCAAGATGAATTGCCTTCCATCTGATCAGAAGATTGGAATCTTTCATACAGAATCCCAAATCATTAATGTTGGGAATAGCCAGTTAGTCCATCTTTTATCATTCTGCAGACCACTTCAAAAGTCTGGGATTCCCTTGTGGCCCCACCTCACCTCCTAAACCATCTATCACTATTGGGTTCTCATCATATTTAATTTCTTGAACCACAAGGAAGGGCTCCATGAACCATCAGCGATCCATAGATTATGTGGTTTGAGAATTACTAGTCTCGTTCATGCCTATGTAAGTGTAAGTTTTTTTCCTACAGTATATTTTTACCACAGCAGAGGTAAGATAGGGCCAAATCCTGCCACTGCCTCTGCAGCCAGAGAGATCCCCTTGCAGCAGAACCAGACCATATCCCACTGTGTGGGCAGAGGGGACCAGGTTTTATGGGGTAAGTGCAGAGAGTGCTCCCCTAGTGGCAGCTCACAGAGATTGAGCTGGGGGCAAAGGATGAGGCTAGGAGAGGAGAGATGGAGAATTTGCTCCTTCCTTCCTTCCTTCCTAAGTAAGGTTGCCAATCCTGGAGGGTTGTCAACTCTATTCATAGGAATACAAGCACTGGTAATATCTGAAATACAGTATTGTTACTCTATTGACCAGCAAATAAAACGCCTAGAGACTCCATCTCATTGTGTCCTGGCATTGTGTCTTTCCATCTTTCCACAATAATTACAAAAGGAAGAAACCAACCAGGCACAAGTGGATCCTAAATGACTGTTTACAAAATACATACCGGCATGTGAGGCCTAACTACATACACACTGCTGCTCTGACTGCTTTCTGGGGGCTTCTATAACTTAAAACACTGAGCACCACTAGAGGGTTCATACACTATTTAAAGCAGGGGTTTCTAACGTTTTGCTTTCTGAGCCCTCCTCCCCCACAATACTCTAGAAAAATTCCATTGCCCAGCTGTGCTACAACTGTTTTTCTGCACAGCCCATAGATTAAAAGCCAGGGCTGGTGTTAGGGGGTAGCAAGGAGGGCAACTGCTCAGGTGCCACACCACAGGAGGCACCATGAAGCTCAGGCTTCGGCTTTCAGCCCTGGTCCCCAGCGAGTCTAACGCCAGCCCTGCACTCCTTTTTATTTTGGCAGACCCCTGGAAACCTGCTCACCACCCCTAGGGGGCCCCAGACCTTCTGGTTGTGAACCTCGGATTTAAAGGGCTACCACCCTATTCTTATACACGATACAAGGATTCTTAGCTGATTGTTCAGCTAATTCCTTTCATGAATGAAACACACGATGAGGGGAAAAACCATCTGACTCTCAGCCAGCTTTTGCCAGTGGATAAGGCCCTGGGAGTCAGAAGACAAGTTCTATTCTCAGCTTTGCCACAGAGTCACTGAAAGATCTTGGAATTAACAACTGTGCCTCAACTTTCTTATCTGTAAAATGGAAATAATGATCCCACACTGTGAAATGCTAAGTATTATTGAGCGGGGGTTTGGTTGGGGTTTTTTTGTTTGTTTTTTGAAGATTCCATCTGTGACCAGGAAAAATGCAACAGATTTGGCCAAGTTTCTTTTGCATTTTTGGACTTGGTCAATCTCAAAGCTCAGGGATATGCAGAGCCACATACACTGGAGCTTGTTTTGAAAGGTGCCATAGAAAAGAAAGATTGAAATATCACCTACAGCAACATGACGCCAAAAAATGCTAGCTGTGAAATAAAAGTAGTCTATATTGTTGGTCACTGGAAATAAGGGCAGCAAAGACTTTTACAATGGAAATAAAGTCAAAAGACCGGTTTAGAAGGCATCCTCTTGCCAAGAATAGGGTGGTTGCCTTTAGCAAGTGTGGGCTGGGAGTCAACTGGAAGAATTCCAGGTTGCATTAAATCTGAAAGCTACCAAAACCAGTCAAACTCAGCCCACATGGTTAGGAGCAAGAAAGCTAGTGATTTTGAAGCCCCTGCCTCATTGGCAGGGTGTGGTTACAACATCTTGTGCACTGGTACCTGGAGGAAAAAAAAAAAAAAGAGGTTAGAAGTGGGGGGCAAAGCCTATGAAAAATAATGTGTTGGTCCTAACAATAGTGAAGATAAAGATATTTTATTAATAAAGTATGTGCTATTCTCTTCGGGGAGAATTAATCAGTTGTTGCCATCTCAGATTTATAGATTGAAATAGAAATGGGTAGTCTGAAGGGAAAGCCTCATAAAAACTTAATAGCAATACAAAGATAATCTGCAGGCTCACAATGGCCACGTCAGGGCTAATTGAAATGTTTAAGTGCACCGTAGCTTCTTGGCTCACAGTGATACATGCTAAAGACACGAATATAGACCATCCCTTTGTCTTGACTGGACATATATTATCCCTCTATATCATGGGACTGCCACCTAAGACTTCTAATTGCTAAAACCTTTAGACACAGGGCACCTAATAATTGCAGCACCATGGCCAAGCTAATAATAAAGATAATTTACAGTTCAAAAGCAAAGGGTAATTTGTAATATGAATGGGTTGTGTGTCCCTAAACTCATTCCAGAGACTTGAGAATCCATGCAGAAATATCTTTCTCCAACCATTAGCCTGAGCAAGTGCCTTACTGTTCTGGTACATTTCTGATTTGTTTATATAGGCATTTTGCTTCTGAGAAGTATCAATCTAGCAAATTTAGGTGAGATCAATGGAAGCTGGGAATACTCAGCACCTGGCAGGATCAAGACCACACAATCTCTACAGACTCAGGATGCCTCTAGTACAAGGATTTTTGTTGGCTTAATATGAAGGATTCTATCTATGAACAAAAATGAGATTTGTGAGCACATATTACTGAAGTGTGCAAAAGCCAATGGACGTTTAAAACTGGTTCCAAACTAAAGATGTATAAAATTCACCATTTGTGTAACCTTAATGGAACAAAGAGAAAACAGGGTTTAGTAAAAGCCAAACAGTGAAATTTTTTTTCATGTGGATCCTTTCCCTCTGCCATATCATCTGGAGGAAACTGAAAAGCCTGAGCCTTAAATGACCTCTAAAAACAAACAAAACAAAAATTTATCTCAGTCATTTCACATTCTAAGCATCTTTCTCCCACGCTGGGGTCCGGCCCGGCTTGTTTTCCCTTGTTGGTCTCTTTCCCCCAATTGGCTAGAGGGGAGTCCCACTAAATCCTTCTAGCCAGTGATCTAATCAGAATTTTCTTGTCCACAATGCCAGGCTCCTATTATACAACCACATTTTTTCTTTGCTTTTTTATAGTTTTCTCATTTTTAGACTCTGAGCCCATGCCACAGCCTTGGACCACTCCTGCCTTGGCCTTACCACCCACGTTGAAAGCACTTGAGGAACAAAGCCCTGGTTACTGTAAAATTTTTAGCCATGCCAGCTCTGTAGGGTGATACTTTTAGCCATCCAAACAAAAGTGTATGTGGAGGAAAAACACAGAGCTAGGGACGGATACATTTTCTTCATGGTGACAATTGCAAACTTCATAACTAAAGGTTTAGTAAAGCTGTCTCCCTAGCAATTTCTGGTGAACAAGCTTCTTGCATATTTACCACAGTTTACCCTGAAGATGCACTCTCTCCAAATATACTAAATACACTCATCCAACCTGCAAATGATGAACGGGCCTTGAACAACCTGTGTACAGTCTGGGCCCATGTGCAATTCAGACTACTTAGAAAAAAAGTGCCATAAGGAAATGCTAAAAGGAACCTTTTAAATGAGGTCACCATGACAGCACTGGAACCTGGGTTTGTTTTTAGTCTGCATCACTTAAAAAAACGAGCAGAAGACCCGAACGATGACACTGACAGCATTATATGGACTAAGGAGAAGGGCCTGGATTGCACTCCCAGGCAAAATTCTAATATCAGGACAGCAAAGATTTAAATTCCTGTATTCTATATTAAGGAGCTCTCACAGATGTTAATAAGAATCCTGCATGCGTCCTGCTGGGAGATCAGAATATCAGGATCAAATTCTGCTGCATGGGAACAGAATGCACAACGTTACCCAGAATTTTTCTCCCCAGACTTTGAATATTAAAAGAGCCCAAGTAAAAGAAAGCAACATTCATAAGCTCAAAACCACAGATAATTAAATATTTTGTTTTCTAAACCAATCCAAGTTGTTTGCAAGCCCTTAAACAATAAGTTACAAGTGTGATTTGTTTTCTCCATTGACCATATGAAAGCACCCGTGGGTTCACAAGTCAGAACTTGTTTGTTTTAAAACAAGCTGGCTTGCTATGCCAGGTGGGTTTTTCCTTAGTTCTTGCTGTTCTTTTCAGAATCTTGTAAACCTAGTCAATTTATTGAAATGTCAGTTTCTATAAATATTCCTGTCCAGCAAAGCCTCTAAATTAACACATGCTGTAATTCCTCTATGGAAGGAAGCTAAGTGATGGATTCTGCCACTCTTACCCACATTGAATGGGATCTTACTTAATGAGCAGATCCTTTGATTCCAATGAGTCTAGTAAAGTTTTACTCAATGCGTGCAAGAATCTCAGAATCTGACTCTAATCTACTGCACCTTCATTTAGGTCCCAGTTTCAAAAAAGTGGCCATTGGAAGTCCATAGGAGTTGGATAGGGTGACCAGATGTCCTGATTTTGGGGTCTTTTTCTTATGTAGGCTCCTATTAACCCCCCATCCCAAGTCAATTTTTCACATTTGCTATCTAGTCACCCTAGAGTTTGATGCCTCACTCATGGGTGTCTTTGAAAATCCATTCCACTTTCCCACTCCCTACGAGAAGATGGTCAGTTATAAGAATTACTTTCAGGCTAAAAAAATAATAACTAAACCATTATTTTAATCAATGTGAACTAACCTGCCCCCCTTTAAAACCCACAGAAAAGCCCACACCTCTTTTTGGTTATATACAATTTTAAAGTAGCTTGATCTCTTACTTAGAAATTTAACCAAAGAGAAAAAAATATTAACATTTTTCTTTTGGGCAAGTGCTACAAACCCATTGAAAAAGCGGCATTTGAAAAGACAATGCTGAAGAAAACATGAGCTTTGCCTCAGAAATGAAACACCCTACAGTCATTAGGCACAAGAATCAGAAATGGACATTACATTACAAAAGGCAACAACAAGAGTATTTATTGGCATGTTTAAGCAGCATCTGAATCCTTCCTACTGTTCCACTGCTGCTATTTGATAGGTGTAGATTCAATATTGAACTATTTGCCCAGCGTAGGAAAGTACTGAACTCTGTGCCTACTGTGGAACAGGAGATTTATTTTAAAGATACCCTGGTTTACACCAGATAAAGATCAACTAGCATTTCATTTGACTGAATCTGCAATGGAATACTTTGCCCTGTATGACTCTCCTGTACCAAAGCTATAGATCGATTACTATTTCCCCCCTTTCTAATGTAAACATTTGTGTTTGGGAAGGCATGTGACTTGCTTACAAAGCAACGCATAACATTCCAGATTGTCTGTGGGAGATAGTGTAACTCAGGAACACAGTGAACACCGTTTCATTCACATCGTACTTTTTGGCACATTTCAAATGAAAAAAGAGGAAAACAAATTAGCTATCAACATAGAAACATCCAGGGCAAAACTCTAGGCAAACAGCTGGTTTGTATTTAGAATTCAGGACTTGACTGGATTTCAAGTCAAACCAAGCCACTGAAGCAAACCTTTTTTCTTCTTGCCAGCTGACTCCCACAGATACCCATATTTAGAAGCCAGTAATTGCCCTATATTTTGGCATTTAACGGAAATTCAGGTAATAAGAAGCTCTCGCAAACTATTAAGATTTATCTGTTGTTTCATTTTGCTTCTTTTATTTTTTAAGGTTCTTTTCAAATATGAATTTAGGTTCAATCCCACAGATTAAGTTGGGGCACTTTGTTTTGAAGAATTCCTGACTCGAAGTAACAAAACAAAAACAAAAACTGTTTACATCCTTCAAGATGTGACATGCAAATATGATTATTTCAAGGCCTGAATACTAGTAACATTTTGTAATGCTTAGAAATTAATGAGTTTTGCAGAGCTGACATGTAATTCTTTTTCCTTTGGAAACAGAATACAAATGAAAGGAGAGAGAAAGTGAGTGAAAAGGCTAGTCTCCTCTGGAAACTACGATTTACAATGTTGGGAATTGCTAATATCATCTCTGGATATATTCCATAATGTGTAACCAATCAAAAACAAAATCCAAGGAGGTGCAGGTGGCCCCACCCCCAGCCCAGAGTCCCTCCCACACTCAACCCCTGATTCAGCCTGGAACCCCCTCCCACACTCCAAACCCTTTGGCTCCAGCTCCCAGCCCAGAGCCCCCTCCTGTACCCCAACCCACCCCCCAATCCCCTGACCCAGCCCAGACCCCCCCTCCCACACCCTGAACCCCTCATTTCTGGCCCACCCTGGAGCCTGCACCCCAGCCGGAGCCCTCACCCCCTCCTGTACCCCACCCCCTATCTCAGCCCCATGGAAATGTGTGAGGGAGGGTGGGGGAAGTGAGTGACAGAGGAATGGGGGGATGGAGTGAGCACGAGTGGGGGCCTCAGGAAAGGGGTGGGGCCTCAGAGAAGGGGCAGGGCGGGGTGTTCAGTTTTGTGTGATTAAAAAGTTGGCAACCCTACCCAACATGTATGTAGGAAGAACCCACCCCAAGCCGTCCTGGCTACACAAAGGGGCTCTGCTTGCAGGATAGGCCTAAATAAGCATTTAGGAGTCTAACAGGCATCCAAGTTTGAACGCTTGGGCCTAAGATTTTTGTTTTTCAGAGAACAGTGAGAGAGTTTCTTTCACTCACTTTCTGTGATTCGTGCACTTGTCTTTTCCAAAGTTTTTTCTCATGTTGGTGCTGGTTTGGCTCATTTAGGGCTTTCAGATTGTTTTCTACTTGATCTGTGGCTTGCTGGAAGACTCCCCTCCACCTCTACCTGTGCTGATAGATACCAATTTGAGGTCATTGACATGGAAGAGTGATGCCAAAAACTTTGCCATAAACAGAAAACAGCCACATAAACATTGCAAGACTCAGAGGGCCACGTTTCTGTGGAGAAGGCCCTCAGGATCAATTCTACAATTCTAATGAGTATTCAACAAAGAGGCAAATCTGTGACCCAGAGGCTAGGCTGTGGCTCACTGCTTTAACAGAGAGATCAATGCAAAACACATCTGGAGCCAGGGAGTCATTCACTACATTAAAACAAGTAGTTTCAGGCTACTTTAATTTTTACATCTGCCAACTGCAAAAAAACCCATATGATTCCCCAGCTGCTGTATTAGATTGATAGAGCCAAGGGAAACCTAACTATTTTTAAGCACTATTTATTTTCAAATAATCACACTAAATTGCAATTGGCTCTGTCAATTAAACATTATTTAGGATACTTTTTTTCTGATATGTCACAATCAGCTTCAGAGCTTTATCTGTGAAAACTCACATGTGGTCGCTACCGTCTGTGTAACAAATGGTGAATTACTGCTTCTTTCAATCTCCTACTATCTAGCCTTAAGAGAATTACAATCTTTCTCCCATCTAGAAGGTACATGGGAAATGCTGTCTGCCTGTGTAACAACATTCAACTACATGGGACTGTTATTATTCCTGTCATTCTTTGCAGAACCAAAGAGAAGAGAAGCCAGATTTAAACTGCCCAGCAGATGCTCTATCAGGTTGCTTCACCTCTTTGCTATGCCATACAGAGAGTACAGATTCCCCCACATATACTTTGCGGGGAGAGGGGGGAACAGAGGGGATAAAGTGCCAAACTTGTCAGTGTCCAAACTTCATTCTGAAATTTACAAATACTTATAGTGGATGTTGAGCTCCCAATGATCTGATCATGACTTTGTGGCATGCAGGGCATGAACCCCCATGTACAGATTTTGCACTTTAAAAACATATTTCAGAGACCAATTCTAATTTTGTTAGTTGTCAGTATCATCTTGTCCAGGATATTGTTTTGTGAAAGAGTATCGTAAATGACAATGCTGACAGACTAGACACAGCTTGTTTATTTCCTTGAAAGAGCACTGCCTACAATTTTCATTCATGTCTTCCAGGACTAGTGACTCTGCTATACTTAATGCTGTGAATAATTTCATAAAAGCAGCATCGCTTTCAACAAGAGGTTAGAGGCAGGCAAGAAGAATGATAGAGTAAATGGAGTGACAATTATTCATACCAAGAGGCAAATTATATCCTTTTTATGTAATTTATAGCACGATAGTGGGGATTACCTCCCTCCCTATGAAGCAGGATTAGAGTCAGGATTTTGTTTTGGAAATTGTTCTCGTTCACTGTATGCAGGCACATTCGTGGCAATCCATACTTTCAGAGTGAAAATAAGAACAGGTCATTTAGAAGATGAAGTAGCCTTAGCAAAGGAGAATTTCAGGAAGGGGGAAATATAGGGACGCGTAGTCCTAAAATTAGCAACATTCCTGGCCTGAAGATGAACGTACAAGGTCTGATTTTTCAAAGAATCAGATGTTCAAATGTGCACGTGTCTGTTAATGTACAGACAATTACTCTTGCAAACCAGATATTTTCACACACAGGTGACCAGTTATGTATCTAGATGCCATTTGCATGCACATCATGTAGTACTTACATTTGGCTGTGCCCAAAGGCTCCAGTCAAAATCAGGACCAGTCACCACACAAACATAGCAGTAGACAGTTATTCCCTCAAAGAGTGTAAACATCTAGGAAGGAACTGAAACACAAGGAGTTTGCCTTGTCCAAGATCACAGCAGGTCAGTGCTACACCTGAGAACAGAATCTAGATCTCCCAGCTCTGCCAAAATGTTCTAATCCAGAAGCTCACGCTGAATCCTGATAACTGGTAGCATAAGTATATGCAGATGCTTTCATGTGCATGGTTTAAAAACCAGATCAATAATTAACAATACTTGCTTTCCCCCAGTTGTGTTCTGGCTTCCACAGCATCTCAATATTTTGTGCCAAATTTTACATTCTTTGATTTTTTTATTTTTTTTTTTGGTATTCATTCCAGTTTGCACTGATTGTAAAGATCTTAAACACACAAATGACGATTTCAATTCTTATTCAACTTTGAGTCTTGGAAAACAAACAAACAGATCAGACCAACATAAGCCAGCTTGTGAGCAAGGAACAAGCCACTGGGCTCCACTTCTGCACTGCAAGGCTGGGGATGGAAACTAAAGAGCCTGTCCACATGCACACACAATTTTTGTGCAATTAAGCCAGTTACACTGGAGATGTACCCCAAAGAATCAGCAAGTCAACCCTTTCCAAAAACCTAAAGCTGGCCCTGTGACACAATCTTGATTGAAAGGGGTCAGTTACTTTGCTGGCAAAGTGGCAGCATAAAAATGTTTCAGAGAACAGCCCACCAAATGCTAAAGTCATCTTCCACAACTGTAACACAACACAGCTAATGGCCATCCATCTCTGCACATGCGCCTTTCCAAAGCCAAGTCACCCCTTTGTTAAGCAAACTCTCCTTGCGAAAAGTGAGGAATAAACAGCATGGGAGGATCAAGTTTTCCAATTGGTGTCACATTGGAGAGTCTCAATGAATGGTGAAGCAAAGGCCTCCTGATGCTGCCCTTTATACAGTCCTTGTAAACTCTGTTGGCCAAGCACAGTCAGGCATCACCCAAGTGAACAGCATTTCTACCTTTTTTTTAAAAGGGGTCAAATAGTGAACAAATACTATATACAAAAATACTGTTTCCCAGTGTGAAGGTAGCAAGTATGAATTGATAGCAAAAGAGTTGTTTTGATCTGGCTTCCTTCTCTCCTCTAATAAGTTATCTCTATTGACATGCCGATGCAGTTCTCCCATTTTACTGAGCACAAAATACCATAAATAAAGGTTGTGTGTGTGTGTATTAAAGAAAGCTTGCTATTAGACCCATACTGTGTATAGAATATACACAGTAGCAGCCACGGAGTCAGTCTGTGATAGCTTGGCATTGTCAGGGAGCCCAGGTTTATACTAGAAAATTAGGTCAGCCTAACTGTGCTCAGGAGTGTGAAAAATCCACACCCCTGAGTGACGTAGTTAAGCCAGCCTAAGTCCCTGCGTAGACATCACTAGGTTGACTGAAGAATTTTTCCATTGCCTAGCTACTGCCCCTTCGGGCGGTGGATTACCTATGCCAAGAGGAGAATCCCTCCCGTCGGTGCAGGTAGCCCCGAAGAGAGTGGCAAAAAGTCAAAACTATTAAGAGTCTCTAAATCGCTCCTACCTTTCCCCTCAGTTCACTGAGTAGCAGGTAACTGGGAGGATACTGCTTTACAGTAGAGGAATTTCAACTCAGGAAACTCACAAAGTCACTTCATTTCAAAATCTCCAGCACTGTTGGTGCAAGATGATCATTGCTGGTGTGTAGGAAGGGGAGTCCAATCACTCCTCCGGCTAATGCCTCCAGAACCAAACTGCAGAAGTAAGAACACTTGCAGTGTAGTCATCTCTGAAAGGATCAAGAGAATGCTCTTCCGCTGCATGTGTATCTTCGGTATTATGAGATTACATTGTTCTAGACTACGTCAACCTCCACTTGAGTTAATTAGCATTATTTGTTTAGCATCAGTGATGCGTTCAGCACGGTACAGAGACAAAGCAGCAGACAGTCCTCTGCCATGAAAATCTTACCATTAGAGCGAATTGATATTTTTCATGAAAAATATTAATCAAAGTTTTGAAAAAACCTTCACATTTCATGAAAAAGTGCTCATTATTTTACATCTACTTCTATCTCCAAATTTAAAAGACAGATGTGGAAAAAATAAAATGTACTATGAAGCCCAGAAGAGGGAATAGGTTATATCTGGATTTCGTGTGGGGAGAGAGGAGGTGTTAATTACAATTAAGAGAATTAGGACCTGATTTTCCACTTGGGTCTGACTAGGCCTCCATTTTTGCACCCACAATTGTTTGTGGACTCAGTTCATCTCTCCCTTCAACATCCCGCTTCATGGTATAAATGCTAGAACTCTCCATTATTTGCACCTTAATTCTCAAGAAGGACATTACCGGTACTCTTTATGGCATGTCTTAACCTCTGAGACATGAACTACAGCAAGTTGGTGGCCTCAATACAGTTCCCAGCAGACAGATGTTCATACACAATTGGCACTAATTTGCAACCTTGTGGTGGCGGCAAGGTCAAGGATTAAATGAGCACGAACTACCCTCTCACCTCCAGGGGTGGCTCCTGCAGCTCTGGGTTGGCCGTGCTGAATGGGGAAGCTGACTTTGCCACAGCCCATGCAGTCACTGTTCTCAGAACAGGAACATGCTGGAAAAGGCGCTTAGCTTCTCTTGCAGAGTTTTCTTCCTTATTCAGTATGCAGGAATGCTGCCTTTCCAAAAGATGATTTGAGGAGGGCTGAAACATGGATATCTTCCTCCCCACCACCCCACTACAAATAACAGTATTGAATAAAGTCTGCAATGCTTCAAGAGAGGAAGTGGGCAGGCAAGGACTGTGGGTGATGAGGTGACAGCTGGAACACCCCTTTCAGAGAGTGAAAGAGCACACAAGAGGAAGCACATGTGCTGCTGTGTCATTCTGCTACAATGGGCAAAGAGGGGAATGTCCAGTCCTTTGTGGCTGCAAAATTCTGTCTGATGCAGAAGTGGCAGGGAGGGGAATAATAAGGAAATAATAATCCAGGTGAAGCTTGAATGACCCTCCTCACTGGAGAGAGAGGAAAGAAAGAAGAATTTTAAAGGCCAGATCCTCAGCTATGATCCCTGTGCGCCTCTCTGTCTTAGAAGAGATATTGGGTCGTACCTGGATGGAAGGGGATGTGGTTGGGGCACTATTTCAATCTGCCAATCCCCAACTGAAGAATCTGCCAGTCCGACTTGAAGAAGAGCTCTGTGCAAACTCAAAACTTCTCTCTCTCTCACCAACAGATGTTAGTCCATTAAAAGATAGTACCCCATCCCCCCTTGTTTCTCTGATCCTCAACTACTCTAATTTATGCTGGGGTTGAACAGACAGTCTCAGGGATTCTGGAAGCACATAGCGGGTGCACAATCCTCTTTGGTCTCCCCACTCCACATCCCATGCTAACTACAGCTCAGCCAGACCCAGCAATGGGGTATCAAGTGTAATCCATAATAGCTCATCATTCCCAACCAGGAGAAGTTACTGACAAAACTGTCCCAAATTTATCTCAAACAGCAGGAGGAGAACAGACAGAGACAATAAAAATAACAAAAATATTTGAAAAATGAAAAAACAAAAACAACCACCAATAACAACCCACTGAGCACAAAAAGATTCCACTGTGCCATGCTTTTAAATCAGACCAAAATATTGGCAAGGTGCCTCCCTGGGGAAGGCAGTTTGCCGGAATGTTCCCTTGGGCAGCTAATATCCCACACACAATGGGTAATAGAAACAAAGCCCAAATATCTGACGGTTTGCTTTTAAAAATATTGTTACCATATTTTAAAAAACACAAGCATGATTTTATTCTTTCATACAGCAACCATTAAAACATTCCTCTTTTCCACAAGCAACCACTGTAACGGCTTCTCTTCATGGGCCTTCTGTTGTAGTGTATGTATTTACATAAGTCTGTGTAAATCCAAAGAATTCCTCCAGTCACTGAAGTTCTATGCCAGGTGCTTGTAAGGATTAACCTTGCAAAGACTTGAACTGATTGGGGAGGGGGGGTGTCTACAAATTGCTTTCAAATCTAGTTCTTAGAGTGAATGATAACTGATATGGTTGGAGAGAGTTAAAGAAAAGCCTCTCTCGTGTGTCCATATTTGAGCATTTCTATATGATCGTTTCCTGTTTTACACTGGAGCGCTGCTTAAGCCAAGGGGTTAAGATGTGACAGTTCTTCATGACATAATGTTGTAAAAAGGATCCTTTTTGTTGAGGAAAGCAGGCAGAGGTTATGTTTTTCCAATATTACCATGAGTGATATCATACTGAAAAGCCTGATTTGTTCCTTGCTATCAGTAATTGATAAGGTCATGGAAAATGTGAGGCAAAGAAACAGATTCGGGAATTTTTTTCATACTATGGCTGGAAAGCCCTCTGTCTAAGAGTGCACACTCCCTCTGGATTGAGCCTTTGCAAGTTTTCCCACAAACTGATTCTGCTGACTAGAAATTGATTAATGAGTTCAGACACACAAGTTGTCACCAGAAAATAGCCACTGAGATGCTGGTCAGTTATCACTTGCCTCAGGGTCAAGGAAGACTGTGGGCCAGCTTAGCTGAAAAGATGGCAGCCTTCATTTGTCTTCTCACTAACTTCATTTCAGCTGTGCCTGCTGGCGTTGGTGCTGTTAAGGATCTGCCACCATTTTTATGATTAACCCGGACTTAGAGGGCTTTCTGACGAGGCTACAAAAAATCTTTTCGGGCTAAAATTAATTAGGTCCGATTCTCCATTGCCTTGCAGCTTGCAGAGTCATTGATGCTTGTGTGGAATGAGGACAAAGTCAAAAATCGGGTTGCATGTTACACGCACTGGTGATGTCATTGCAATGCCAGTACTAAACACTCCCCTCTGACAGTGTTATAAAAGCCACCATTTCTGCAGGAGGGTGCAGGGTGTGGTATCAGCAGCTAGTGTAAGAAGGCATAGCTCCATTTCATTTCAATGGGGATATCCTGATTTATGCTAGCTGAAAATCTGGCCCTGTATCTGGTTTTAGGTTTACACAAGGTAAGTAGTCATATTTAAGTGGAGATCCAGTGCGCTTCATGGAGCCCCTACTCCCCTCACTGGAGGAGTGTGCTTCTGCTGGGGAGCAGTCAGCTGGCTTCTCATGTTTGAGAACTGCTTACCGGTTATATCATCCCTACCTGCCACTTGAGTACGTCTCTGACTCGGTAGGTAGGTGTGTAACCGAAGGAACAGAGAGGCCACACAACAGACAGAACTCTCCTGCTTTTGTGATGACTGCCATCTTGGCTGAAGCACCAGAGACAGAATCAGGCACCTCAAAGCGAAAGCCATGAATCTCCAGGGTTGAATTCAAGACCCAGGCTCCTGAGTGGGCAGCATAACATCCTCTGTGAACTAGATACTGAAGGGATGCATTGGCATACACTGATCACGAATTCTCCAGAAAAGGAGATAAGGGTAAGCACTCTGCTTTCCCCGTTGAACTGTGCACTGGACTGTATCATATAACCTGGTTTCTGTCCCCGGAAAGTTAAGGAATTGAGGGCATGGATGTGAAATCAGTGACAGCAGGTGGGGAAAGGGGAGGGACTGAGCACAAACAGAAACCTCTTTTCCCATAGGACAGTGAGGGGCTTCTGATGTTAGGGTATCGCGAGTCCATTTAGTGCAGTCTGCCAAAAGATACTAGACTGACAATCCTGGAGAACGAAATTCTCTGTCAACATACATTCAGCCTGGGCAGTGGAATCTACCCCTCACTTGTCAATCTGCCTCAGTCCTGACTGAGAGTTAGCACCCGTAGGGGTAAGAAAAATACAAGCAGTGTCCCTGCCTATTCAATCCCTGTCCTCTGGGGGCCAATTAGTGTAGTTAGTACAGTGGTAGGTTGTAAAGTGGACACTTGTCTTCTAGCAACTGGATTAAGACCATCAAATTATTGTTATGAAAGCCATTAGCCAGCCATCAGGTAGAAACAGCCATCCTTGGCTGGATTCAAACTGGCATCTTCAAGATGAAAGGCACCCTATCCAGTTACCAGTCATTGAGCCCCACTACTACTACCGTTTACATTCTGATCTGAATGTATTATAGCTAGGGCATGGAAAGAGAATGTTGAAATTTCATCCTCAAACCACCTTCTGGTGCACAGTCTCTAATATTTGTAAAAAAAAGACCAAGCTAAGCAGGGCACTGAAAATAGAGGCTAACAAAAAAGTCAAAATTTTCTATTTCAGTAGCATCATTCCTACGTTCTTTCAGTCTGTATCTGGTTCAATGAAGTATTGGACATATTATATTGCTACCCAGACACTGGTAAATACTTTTGTTGAGTTTATTATCACACAAAGTCTACTTTCCCTTGATCACCATTGGGAACTGGATTGTTTTGTTGCAGATTTTTTTGGTCTATAGGTTCATCATCATCATACACCATTTACTTTGTACTTCAGGTTTTTTTGTAATTTAATTGTGTCATTTTCCTTTTGTATAAAGGAATATAAAATATATAAAGAAATAAAAACAAATAAATAAAATAAAGAGAGAGAAACAAACAAGTTAAATTATGAACCAGATTAAAGTAGGGACAAAATTTATCATGATGATGACTTTCCCATGCATGCACACATCATTTATCCATTTAAAATTTAAAAGAAAGTAAACTATCAACTCTGTTCACCCATTGATAAATCATGCTCCATATAGCCAAAAAGTAATTTTCTGGTTGGCTATTAATGGCATGGTAGTTATTCTAGAACACTGTAGGATCACTTTTGTGGTCAGGGTGATTCTTTTAGGTTTTTTTCCCATGATTTTCTGTTTCACTCAGCTGTTTTCTAACCCATTTATATCATTTTGGATCTGATGCCTACCTAAGGTTATGCTAACAGTTCTGTAACTGCAAGCCTAAAATATAAAGTGAAAGGCTCAGTTTTGTGTATTTTTCTTCAGACTTTCTGTTCTGATTCTCTATTTCCTCTGAGGATTCTTTGTTCCTATTCTGTCCTTGCTGAGTAGATGCAAATTCTCTAGAGGCTTCTTCAAGCAGAAAAAGGTATAACATGAAAGTTATTTTATAGGTGTGTATGCAGATTGATTTGGAGATGCATTTCACTCAGTACACAGATGTACAGACATACACACACTAATGTTCTGTCTTTGTGCTTGAAGAACCAGAGCTGAACTATTATTAGTTAATAGTTTAGTCATTAGGACGTGATCCCAAAACCATTGACTTCCAATGGTCTGGGAATGAGGCCCTTAATCATTGGGGCTAGCTATCAAACTCCACTGATTGGGATAAATTGTGCCATCAGATGGGTGCACATTGTTCCCACAGAAGACAGAGTGGGGGGACATGCATATATCTAGGGGCAGAGGACTTGGTGCTTTGATGGCTCATACAGTAGCTGTAATTACACATTCCTGAATGAGGTGGCAATTCTTTTGACTTCAAACAAAAATGATTTTTGTTTCACCATGTAGCTATTATAAGGAAGGACCTAACTATTAGAAGGACGCTCTTGTGGTTAAACCACTAGATAAGAGGGCAGAAGATCTGGGTTCAGTTACCAGTTTTGCCATCAACCTCCTGTGTAAGCTTCAGCAACGCAATTGACCTGTTTGTGCCTCAATTCCGCATCAGCAGAAATACTTCCTTTTTTTAAGAGGATAAATCCATTAATCCTCGTGACTGTACCAAGGAGACATGCACCACAGCAAAGCCTCCAAGTCTGCCACTCTCTACAGACCTGGCAAGACAATATCCTGCAGCAGAACTGCAGGTTTAGTACCTAGAGCTGCAGCAACTTAGAAGGCAGAACTGACGCAGAAATCAGTGGGAGTGCTACAGAACGAGGCTCCAGGATTGCATTTTATGTGCATGCAAAACTTCAAAGAGAGCTGCTGCGTGAAGGACAAGGGTTACAGTAAAATATTGTTTGTTGCCTACACATCATAGGGTCCTGGTAAAATTCCAGTTTGAGAAACTGCCGCACATCCTTTCCACTCAAATCCTCCCACCAATGCCTGAGCTGGCCAAGGTATTCTTTACTTCTTGTCCTAAATTACCATCTAATCTTGCTGCTTCATAGTAAACTGTTGCCACATGCCACACCAACAATGGCTGAAGGGATTCTTGTTGTATGGAAGCACTTTAGCTTGTATGTTAGTCAAGTGCTTTGGAATCCCTTGGGATGAAAGGTGCTACTATAGATAAATGTCAAATAATATTACAAATATTCAGTTCTTTGTTCTCAATTCCCACTAACTTAGCTTTTACGAGATTACTTCTTAAGCAGGATTTGTGATGCACTGTGATAGAATGCTGTGGACCTCAATGGCATAAGAGAAAACAAGGGAACCAGATGAACCAAATTTTATGGAAGGGCATTCTGGGCTTAGAAGTAGGCAACTTGTTACAAGTAGTAATGGGACACTTTGTTACGCTCCTTCTCTCTCTGGGACAGATGCTGAGAAGGAGTCCTCAATCCTGTATCCATTGAAGACAATGGGGGTTTATTCACTAACTTCAATGGGTGCAGGGTCAGGCCCTCTCTGCACTATGCTTAGACACCTAAGTGACTTCAGTTAAAGCATGATAACATGCCTAAATCCCACTTCTGAAAATGACTAAATACCAAAGGCCAGATTTTTAAAGGTCTTTGGGCTCCTAAAGATGCAATAATGCTTAGGAGCCTGACTCCTATTGAAATCAGTAGGAATTAAGTACCTAAATAGCTCTGTAAATCTGGCTCCTAGGAGCCTAAGACTCATTGACTTTTAATAAGACTGAGTCTTTTAAGTGCCTAAATCACTTTCCAAAATGGGATTTAGACTGATAGATCACTTAAGTGTTCATGAAAAATTTTACTCTTAATGTCCTATAGCCATCTCATGTGCAGATCTTCAGATTTGTACTGCAAATCTGACCAGTTTAAAAAGATAGTTATAACTTAGTCATGCCAAAAACTTCACATGGAATTAATCATGTTCAAAACACACTAACATTTTTGTGACTTTATCTATCTACAAAAATAAAAACAGCCAAGTAAAATTATTTTTGTATGTAAAAAGCAAGTTAGACACTAAATTGAGAAATACACAACAAATGCATATAGAAAAATGCAGAATTTATTCAATTGGAGACGCCAGTTCCTCCCCACCAGCGATCCCAGCTAAGTATGATAAAAATATGCTGTTATAAATTATTATATCTTGGCTATTGTGAACTTAGCATCTCACATTTTAGAGAGGGTACACACACCCAGTTCTCTGGAAATAGGGGATTTGTAGTTATAATGATAGTTAGACAAAGAGCACATAGGCCTGCATAGCTTCTTTGGGATTATTTTCATTAGATGTTATAAGGTCCCTGGGTACTTGTACAATCAGTAACACTTCACAGAGCCTTCCGTCCTAACAAATAATTAGCTAAAATTGAACCAGAGATTTCTTACATGCATGTCATAGGTTTGATATGAATAATGAGGCAAAAGGTTAACAGAGGGTCATAGACAGTTCCCTATCTTCAAGCTTATTTATTCAGTGAAATGAGAAATTGATCACATTATTTCGTACAGAAGAACCTGATTCATTACAATCAGCTCTGAATTGGCAGTTTTGGCTTTAGGCAATTTCAGAACATTACCTATGCTTAAATAGCCAGTGGTAAGGTCATTTTACAACTTGTTATCACTCCTCTGACCCTTTCATGACCAATATCTCCAAGAGGTGAAAGCATGCAAGAAAAATGACAAAAGCATAATGATGATATAACTAACAGTATTCGGACAATTAGACAAGCTGGGCTGAACAAAGAGAAGCCCACCAGGGTTGCTGTATGAGTGACCCTGAATGAGTACACTAGATTTGGTAAAAGGCACCAGGAGTACTTTACCCAGTCCAAGGATACCCACATCACAGGTACCCATAATTCAGCTGCTGGCAAAGTGAGGGTTGTTCTAGTCCTGCCTGCTGTGTTAACTGGCTTTGAGAGGGGTTGTTGGGGTTTTTTTTAAATGGAGTCAGGGTGGTAACCTCAGAACACTATGGTGGAGCAGGCTATTGCTTTTCAGACAGGAGTAGGAAGAATTGTCATATTCCTGGAGGCATAACGATTTACAAGGTTTCCCTCCACTTACTCCAGAGCACTGCGGAGGAGTCATTCACCACCAGCCAGTGTGCCCCCTCATGGCCACGAGTGGTGTAGAGCCTCTTCAGCTCTGGCACCCCCCTCTCAATTGTCACTCCAAGCCTAGGGTAGCTTGCCCCTTTTCTTCTCACAGCCCTCTGACTGGGGTACTTACAGTCCCACCCCTTCGGAGGGAATAAAGGGTCCGCTAAAGCAGAAGTCTAATGGCAGTTTCCCAGACCTTCAACCCCACCCTAAGCTCAACAGCCCTTGACCCCCTTAAGCCTTTTAAATATATAAATATATATGAACACCTCTCCCCCTTCCTTGGAGGTTAGTAGGGGAACCCAAACCTTCCCCCTCTTGAACCCTGGGTCCCAGCCCAGAGATCCTGTATTAAGCAGCTAGAGTCTGTTTCTGCAGACTTGCTGCTGTTTCTCTGACCCACCTCCTACCTTCAGGCTCAGGCAGTGGTTTCTCTGCTGCCTGGCAGAGAGGAGCACCTCACAGGTTAGGATTTCTTCCTTCAGTTATCTGGGGGGTTCTCGCCCTAAATCCTCTTTTCCTGGGAGTTCTCCTCCCTCCAGGAGGCTTCTCCTTCTAGGAGCAGCCTTTTATCTTAGCTGTTGCTGGTCAGCCATTTAGTCACAGCTGGTTCCCCTGTCAATTAAACCCCCACTGGCTCCTTCCTTGTGGGATTCATATACCCCATTCAGCACTCAAGGTGCTCCCTTTCCCCTAATATGCAGAGGCGTAATGTAGCCCCTAATGTTAAAAACTAAGTTCCTTTATTCTACAGACAGTTCACAGAGGCTTTCATTAAATAGATGTATCTTTGGCCAAAGTCTTTAAGTACAGGATACTCCGTGAGACAGAGAACAGTAGCAGAGCCGCTTCTTGATGAAGGTGCTAAACCTATTTCTCAGAGAGCAAACCTGACTATACTCCCCTCTCTTATAAGACTGATTTTGAATCCAGCAGGAGCTACTCTTCTGGACAGCTTGAGGTATGTGATTACTACATTGCCAGAACCAAACGTATCATGGAAACACACTGTGTGAACATGTCCTGAAAGGCACAGCAGTATGAAAACCCATTATTAAGGGGACACTGCAGACGCTGCTTGGCTCTACACTTGACAGCATGTGTACATTGAATCATTACAAAGTTCCCCTTTAAAACAAAAGTATGGAATTCTCTCTCTCTCTCTTTTTTTTTTTTTTTTGGCAAAACTAACCTACGATCATATTATGCACCCCATTGTGTGTTACAAATAGAGTAGTGAGAAAATTGTAAGAAGTGGGCTTTGATGTTTGAGAACAGAGAAAAAACACAGAGCTCTGGCTGATTTATGACAAAAGAGTGTAAATTACTATAGAATTAAACGCTTACCATATGACATTCATTAAAAATCACTATTGGACAGCCACAAGTACAAAAAGCATACTTCTACATTTCCCTTAAAATACATTTTTTCATTGAGGTCTATAAGCGACAATGTCAAAAAGGCATTGTCACCATCTCAAAGCATTAGAAAGAGAAAGTTATTATTTTATAAATTTCTGGTTAAGAGGGAAACAATCTTTTCAAGCAAATACTCTGATACGAACCTATAGTCTATGTAGAAATTTTTCAAAACATCTAAATCCCGTTTTCAGAAGTGTATTAGGCACTTACAAATCTAATTCCTATAGACATTCAATGAGACTTAGGCTAAGTCACCTTGGGCCCTTTGGAAAATGTTATCCTATGTCTCTGCATTGAGCCTGAATGAGTAGCAGCAAAGTGCTTTGCTGCTATCTACTAAATCGGAAGCCAAATTGTAAGAATAGATTTAGAGGGCATCTAATGGTCCAGCAACAGCTTTCACCAGCACTTTTCCATACACCGACATGATGGGTTATGGATAATTTCTGTGCTTAAAAGGAAAAGAAAAAAGTACAAAATTGGAAAGCAATTAATATAGACACAGACAGCTTCAGTATCTTCATTTGGTACAAAAATTATTGAGCCATGAGAACTGACAGAAAACTGCAGACATATAAGTTAACTCTAAAATAGCTGATCATCTCCTAAAATCAAGTTAAGAATAGTTTAACATCATATTGGAACAATCATAGTATGAGTCAATCAATGACAATGTGCTGGTTGCTTATTGCGATGTGGATCCCTGCCTACTAGAAACTGGACTGACACCACCCAGTCAAAGGTTACTTATCTTCAGGCTGCATAATCCAGTGGAATTTTGGTTAAACAATTATAAGAGGTAAAAATGTTTCATTTTTTTGTGGGGAAGAAGGGACGGGAAAAAACACCTGGTTTAAAAGAAAAGGACAATCTCCACAGAAACACGTGTCTTTCATTATTGGGCACTAGTTATGTAAACACTTATGCATGTGCATAAACGTATGCACATGAAGCCCTGCTGACCACTTATGTAAAATTAAACAGGTGAGTAAATATTTGCAGGATCGAGGCCTGGAAACAGTGGCAAGTGCAGGTTTTGTACTTTTCGTTGCAATTGATCTATCACTGAATCTTTTTCTAAAGATCCAAGTCACCATCATCATCACAAAGTATTATTAAATGCCTTACACACTATTTTATTGCTCAATAGCTCTAAAACTTGTCTGTGTTAAATTAGATCGCATAATTCTAAGAGTCTGAAATAGACTCCACCCTCCTAAGCCTATGTCATTAGAAGCCTGCATTACAGGGTTTATAAAAATCCCTGTCTGATAGAAAGGTACTGCTCCCTGGCTCTCAGCTCTGTTCTAATCCTCACTTTCTTTTATTATTATTTTAAATGGCAACCAGGAGTATGCCAGGCATTTTACAGACACATAAAGGATGATCTTTGTCCAAAAGAACTTGTAGTCTAAGGCTATGTAGTTCCAACATTGGGCAGAACCCCTCACCTAGCCATTTTTCTTGCAGGATCAGGGTCCAATCCTGCAACGGCTTCAGCCGTTCAGTAATGTAACATTACTTATGTGATTAAAGCTTACCAAGATCTAAAGACAAAATACAGACAATGGTTTAGCCAGCAGAAGAATTTTTTTTTCGGGGGGGGGAGAGGGTTTGGGGGGATCCTTAGCCAATGTTTCCAATGCTATCTTTGCCCAGAATGATGGCTATCTTTGGCCCCAGTTCAGCAAAGCACTTAAGTACATGGTTAAAATTAACCCTTGACTATTTTAAAAATTTTATTTTGTCTACCAAGAGGTGCGTGTCCAAATGAAAACATAGGCCTAAAAATCAATGTTACATAAAGAGTGGAATGAATTTCAATAAAATCAATACTTTTGTTACTGCTGTCACATAATTGTTCTTTTTAAAGACAGTACAGCACTATGGCTGACTGGAACATTTTTGATCAAATGTATTTTCACTGAAGCTAAAAACCTTTCATGAAGACACACATATTTCAACACAGTGTTCAATGGGATAGTTTCCAAGGTCCAAGGTGGACTCTCTTATCATTTCTGACCAGGGAGAGAGATGAGAGCGAGATGCAAAAAATCGAAAACCTGTAGTTTTGATAAAAAAACAAACTGATTTTTTGACAATTCTGACAAATATTTGTTTTCATTTCAGTGGGGAACAAAAACAAACTTCAAAACCTTGAAAGCTGTCGCAGAATGGAATCGTCATCCTCCAGCCAGTGCTAGATGCTGAACAACGTCACATCAGCTACAAGCACCGTGGGCCTAAATATCAGTGAGCGTACTGCTTCTGTAGCAACAGCTCCACATTCCTCCTCTTCCAAAAGGTTCCTAAACCTCTATAATAAATTTAGATATTTCCTTTTAGAGACTAGAAGATTCCATAATGAGTTAAGCCTCTTTACAGTCTATTTTAATAAAGCACAGCTTTCAATATATAGAGAGGCTATAAAACATGCAGGTTGTAGCAATAATATGTTTAGTAGCCTTGCTTGATAAAGTGGAAATGTTTGCATGTTTCAGATTACGAGCAATTTAAAGTAGGAAGTAAGCAAACTAGCTCTTGTGTTATGAAGCTTGACATTGTTAAGCCTTAAGAGAACACATACTTCAAAGTCATAGAGACTGAAATATGCCCTATAAGCTTGGCAAGAGGAGCAATGCCATAATGATGTACTACACAAAGAAAATCACCGTAAACTTCCATTTCGATGCAATGTCTCCGAGCTATAAACTAAAAATCTACTGTAAGTGTTATTTTTAAAATTAATTCCTTATTCATTTTCATATGAGAAGATCAACACAAAGGAAACACTGGGATGTTTTCCAAAGAATATTAAACAAGGAAAATAATGCCTGTAAATTATAAATAATAAAAAACACTAATGTTTACATTAATATATTCAGAAGTATTATTTGATGTAATAACTAATTCCCAAAGAATTACAATACGTTTCTGTCCATCTCCTGTCTTCCCTGCATTACCATAAGAATGAACACTCCTCTTTTCCCAATATAGGCCCTAATATGGCAAAGATTTACACTCATGCTTAACGTTATGCACATGAACAGTGCTCCTTAAAGTCTGTGCCACTACTTACACACACAAAAATCAAGCACATACATAAGACTTCGCAGAATTGAAGGTGTTGGGGGGGTCAAGTAATTGAATTATTGTGTGTAACTTTTTTAATTGTGATTTGTTACAAGTTAAAATTAAAGAAAAAGAAATCACAAATCAATCCAGTCTCTAATTTGTCTGTTAAATCAACTGTAGGTGAAAATGACAATTTACACATATGGCTACTTGTGAATCAAATGTATTCCTAAATTGATGTAGTATGACAAACATGTAGGAATTTATTCTCAAAAAAGGTAGGAATTCAAAAATGTGTAAAAAACCTGCATGACTAATTAGAGACGTTGCATGCACAAGTGCTTGAAAGAGAAACAAGTCATTTATGCAATTAACTAGTTAAATGCACAGGTTAGAGGCATTGTCGTGCAGTTTGTTCCTCAGAAAACCAGGACCCTAAATTCAATCTAATTTATATAATCGCTTATTCTGGTCCCAAATCAATCCTAACAGATAAAGTTGGAAGTATTCTTTTTCAAATTTAGTCCAAAATATTTTTTTAAAACATATTTTTCATTTTTATGTGCAAAATATTGTAAAAATATTAAGGCTCTCAAATGGGTTTTTTTTAAATCACAATTAATTGCATGATTAAAAACCAGTTGCAATTAATCAGTTTTAATTGCAGTGTTAAACAATAATAGATTACCAATTTCAATTTATTATCAATATTTTTGGATGTTTTTCTACATTTTCAAATATATTGGTTTCATTTACAGCATAGAATGCAAAGTGTACAGTGCTCACTTTACATTATTTTTATTACAAATATTTGTACTGTAAAAATAGCATTTTTCGATTCACCTCATAAGTACTGTAGTGCAATCTCTTTATCATGAAAGTGAAATTTACAAATATGGAATTATTATTTTAACATAACTACACTGAAGTACAAAACAATGTAAAACTTTAGAGCCGACAAGTCGAAGCATGAAAGGGCATATGAATATTTAACCGTGCGAATGCCTGTTCTCACTTTCAGGTGACACTAAATAAGAAACGGATAGCATTATCTCCTATAAATGTAAACAAACTTGTTTGACTTAGTGATTGACTAAACAAGAAGTAGGACTGAGTGGACTTATAGGAGGTGAATTGAAAAATACTATTTAAATTGTTTATTTTTTTATAGTGCAAATATTTTTAATAAAAAATAGTATAAGGTGAGCACTGTACACTTCATATTCTGTGTTGTAATTGAAATCAATATATTTGAAAATGTAGAAAAACATCCAAAAATATGTATAATAAATTGAAATTGGTATTCTATTTTTAACAGTGTGATTAAAACTGTGATTATTCCTGACTTTTTAAAATCTAGTTAATTTGTTTTGCATTAATTGCATACATTAACTGATTGACAGCCCTAAAAATATGTATGCAAAAATATTTTCCTTATCTCAAGTACAACTTTTTGTCCCAATCTCCCCTTCTGTCTTGCTTTAACTATATGGGTTAAATTCAAAACCCTATTAATAACCATCATACTTTTTCATTTGTACAATTATCAATTAATCTGAGTTATAATAATTGACTAATATATCAAATATCTTTGTAACACAAAAAATAATACATCTAATAAGTGCAAAACGATGCTGAGTCTTACAAAAATATGCAAGTATGAAATGCCAAATCAAGAATTTGTGAAAAATCATCACCAAAAATTTGTGAATTGTTATTGTGTTCTCAATAAAAGATTGTAAGGAAAATTAAAATGGTCTCATGAAACAGATCTCAAATAGCTTAGAAAAGAATAAACGATATTGGGATGGAAGAGGGACCTTGTAAAGTACCAGTCCATTCTATTAATTGGATAAGCATTGCAAGAGGTAAAGGTGGACCCTAAGAAAGTGTTGATGGCAAACAGGAGGATGTGGCAGAGTTCATATAATGCATATTTACCTCTGGGAGACCATTAGACACACATGGATGACAACACTAAGTTGCATGGGTGGGATTTTCAAAAGTCCCTAATGTGACTTTCGCTGGGAATTGTGCTCCAAAATCATTTAAGCATATCTGAAAATCCCACGCTATATTACTGAATACAGAACCCCAAAGAATTATAAAGGACCCTTAAAGTAAGGTAGGCCCCTGTTTATAAACCTCATTGTTTAAGTAACCCAACATGAAAAGCTGGTCGAAAGAACACTGGCTGAAGCTTTTGTACACACACACAAGCTAATTTTACATACAAAAATATTTTCAATTCCTATAACATCTTCTGAGGCGCTCATGTCCTTTGAAGACACTAATTAGTGAAGGTTCAACAATCTTGTGAAGCAGGGTGATTATTATTATCTCAGTTTTAAAGATGAGGAATCTAAGGCCTGCCTAGTGAGCTCATGCAGAAAGTAAATGGCAGAACAAGGCCCGAAACCCAGGACTCCTGGTTCTGAGGCCTGTGCTCTATGCACTAAACCAAAAACTCTCTCACTGGAGATAGATCTTTCTACAAAAGGGAAAGAATAGCAATCTTTCAGCAGACAAATTCTTACTTGATGAGAAAAGCCATTTAAGAACTTTCAACATCTGATAATGTGCTTACCAATTGCTGCCCTTTCCCTGTTTGTGAGTTGTTTAAAAAAGGAAAATTTTAGCAGCAACCCAGCACATAATTTCTTGCCTTTGCTCCATCTAACCTATGAAAATGTTTTCATCACAAAATTACAGGACACTTTTTTGTGCCCACTTAGCCAGATAATCTCCAGACACTCTCCCTCCATGCATGGCACGCACGTACACGCACACGTACATAGACTAAAATAGTCAGGAACATCAGTGGATTCAGCAGAAACTACTCCGATTTCTGCAAGCTTGGCTCATAACAAGAGGAATTGACTAATCTGATCTCAAGGCCACATGCAGGTGATATGTTCATCCTGCTGATTCTGATTCAATAAGAATCTTCAATGGGCCATAAAATAAAATGCTGCATCTTTATGTGTGTGGGTGTTTCGGTTTGGTTTTGTCTGTCATGCGCATTCAGAATCAGAATGCTTTGTCAGAAAATGCTTTCAGTTGATGCCTTTGGGGACTTGAATGCACGTAGCTCCTGACAATGATTATATGCACGTGTTCCATATAATGCCAAAAGAACACCCATTATGAAAGATTAGTACAGTTGTGCTTATGATGTATTTAGGTCGTCTGTTACTGAATATTTCTACTGTCAGTACAACAAAAGTGTGATGATCACAGTTAAAGCTTAACAAAGAGAATGCTGTCAGGCAATTAGTAAGCTGAAGTCAGCAGTACTAAAGTGAAATATATCATGTTTGGAATAGCACATTAGTTTGCTTGTGATAAATGTTGAACAGGTTCTCATACACAGAATATACCTTATTCTCCTAGCCTGAGAAAGAAGTTTAGCATTTGCCAGAAAAGGATACATCAGTTAAACTGGTTACTAAATTCCTTACTATTCTTTCCAAATAGTCTCAGTTCCACGGGCATCCAAGACGGTTAGCATTCATTAATTATAGCACAATTGCCTTTTGTATGAAAAAGGTAACATCATACCTTAGAAACAGACTTTGCATTACAAAGATGTTCCTGTGTTTGAGGGGGACAGAGAGAGAATATGAAATGAATGGGATGTAAGAATGGAAACATTTGGGGAAAATATGAATGAATTCTATTTCTGGATGACAGTTACACAGAAAACAAGAATTTATCAGTTCATTAATTTTTCCCTATAAGATTTTTATTAAATCTTGGTGAGATCATGAAACTATTAGAGTTTTTACTTGCTTTGGAAGAACTAGTGAGGATGGACTGAACAACATTTAAAGCATTAGGCCTTCTCAGCTGGCAATTGCAAATATTCTAAATAATATGCTTTTAGAAAGTGAATGAGGGCCACATTCAGATCTGGTGTAAGCAGGTGCAACTCTGTTCAAGTCAGCAGAAATTTACTTGCTTATTTCAGGTCTGCATTTGGCCCCAAAATGTTTGTTCAAATCTATTTTTAAACCATCAGACTGCAAGCATTTCTTTAGGCTAGTCATCATAGTTGTGGGAAAACGATCTATCCCACAATACCAGGCTACAAGAACATAGAACTCAAGAACTCTGAGCAGAAAAAAGTATTTGCAAAACCAGTGAAATACAATTTGATTATGAACAGGATACAAGAAGTGAAAGACGCGAGAAACTATAGCAGACAAAAGCCAGGCTTAAAGGAGAGGGAAAAATAAAACTCCTGGATGATTTATTAAGAAGCTTGAAACTCTAGGATATTGTACTGTTGAAGGATTTAAACTACCCAGAAACCTGTTATGTAACAAATGACCATGGATCATCCAAAAGCTTCATGGGTTATGCAGAGGACAACTCCATGATCCAGAATACAGACAATCCAATCAGAGGAGACGGCACCTTGGATCAGTCCTCTTACTAAAAAAGGAATTGTTTAAACTATTATAATAATAATCGAGGTGAGACACTAGTGACTGAGGGTACGTCTACATAGCAAAACACAAAACTTGGCAGCAAACCTCAGAGCCCAGGTCAACTGACTCTGGCTGGTCTTGGAGCCTGGGCTCCAGTCTGCATTGGAATGTCTACACTGCTATTTTTAGCCCCATAGCATGAGCCCTGCAAGCCTGAGTAAGTTCACCCAGGGCCTGAGACTCGCTGCCCTGGGTTTTTTGTTTTTGCAGCGTAGACATATCCAGAGTGACAAATTCAGAGTGGTTGCTATGAGAAAGTCAACATTTTTCCAACAGCCACTATTCAGTGGTATACGACACACTGTAGCTTTTCCTAAGGGCTTAGAATAGGAAATGTTTGCAGTATCTTAGCTACCACACTGTGATTACTTTTGATAACTGAGTGATCCAAAGTTAAAAGTAATCTAGTAACATTAATAGTAAGTTATTTGTCAGGACAGCTGGGCAACCGGCCATGACTAGAGCAAGAGCAGGAGCAGTCACAGGCTGGAGCAGCCTGTCAGAACTATCAAACAGGTAGGTTGGCGGTAACAACATTCAGCAGACTAGATTGGCTCTCTTCATTAGAAGCCTATATACTTGCCATGGGGATACCTGATTAGATCCTTGCTTGTGGATCTGTTGGACCCTTAAGACTTGCATATAATTACTTCAGATGACCCATCAGACTCTGACCACTCGGGCTCAGAGATGACTCAGCACATTATTAAATAGAGTTTATTATGAGTCATAAATATGCAAGAAAACAAATGCTGGTGAATTAAGATTAATGAGCAAGGATAGGTAATGCTGAAACCCATGAAGGAGGAGGATAGCTGGTGAATCTTAAGAGACGCAATAAATGACTTGCAACAGACAATTGCACTGAAAATAAAACTGCGTGGAACAAAAAACTCCCAATCCAGGTTCATGAAGAATTACTCAAGAAGTGTGAGGGTACAAAGGTGTACTGGGGAGGTGGGGGAGGGGGAGATGGAGCCAGTAAAAATATATTATTCAGAGGGTTTTTTAAGGCTTACAGGAAAAAGATTAGAGTTAGTTAAAAATCAGAGTAAGTTAACACTAGACAAAGGGATGGAGGATATTTTCAAGTGTGAAAAAAGTGAGTTACTGAGTTGCTTTTTTTTAAAAAACTTATAAGATTATACTTATAGGAACAAGAAGAATGAACATTTATGAGATAATGGAGACATGCTGATAAAAAAAAGCAGGTAACAGAACAATGGGACAAACTGAAAATATCCAAATCAGTAGATCTGGACATCACACATTCCAGGAGACTAAGGGGGAAAGGAAATAGTTAATGGTGTGGACTGCTATGTTTTACACGTATCAGTATGATTTTAAGGATACAGCCAGGGTGTCTGGAGCCTGGAATAAGCATGCTTTTATATAGGATAAATCAAATTATATAAATAAAGCATTGGCAATTTTTTAAAAAAGTTATGGAGATCTGGATAGGAACTGAAAGACAGTAACTGATAATTTTCAAAAAGGAAAAGAAGAAAAATTCTGATTACTATTCATTGAGCCTAACTTCAATTCCTAGCAAAATAATGGAACAAATATTAAGGAAAAAAATCTGAGCTTCTAAAAGGAAATGTTGATGCTCAGCAACTCTCAGCATCAGGCCTTTGCTGGAGGTAAGGAATACAATGGATTTACTATATCTGAAGCTTAGCCTTCTGACACCGTGCCTGACCCGACCTGCCTTGAAAAATGAACTAAAGCTGATTGGGTGAAGCTGTTGTTCTACCTGAGTGAAAACTGTCCATCTTGACCTTTAAAAGGGCAGCATATTAAGTTATGACATGAGTCCAATGGGCAGCTGCAGGGATCACTGTAGTCTCATTTTAATAAATATCGTAATGAGCCTGGTGGCTCATTACTTGTAACTGTGTTAGCTCTTGGTTTAATTTCCAGCCAGGGGACGACATCATAACCTCCATAGTATAGCATAAAGGAAGCATAACCTGTGGTCCTGGGGGATCAGGCTCAGGAAGCAGCCAGGGACTAGGTGACAACAGGTACAAAAGGCTGGAAATAGTAACCAGGGAGCTGGCTGATGAGAGAAAGATTAATAGCACGCAGCTTGAGAGCTGGGCAGAGATAGCCCAATGGTGGCAGGACAACCCTGTGCTATGACCTACAAGCCGAAGGACAAACAGATTGAATTAAGGAAAGGAAAACTGAGTCTTAATATAGGCAGATTACTAAAATCTTATAGACCACCAAAGTCTGTGATATGGGGATGGGAATAGAAAGACTAATGTGCATGTAACTATTGTTTCAGAACACATAATTCTGTCTCCATGTTTTCCATAGCACACTTCATGGTAGTATCAAGCACTGACATATGAAATAGCAAATAAATAGAAATTTCCAATCCCATAAGATCGTAATTATATGTATTTAGTGATTTTTTTTCAGGAAGTGAAGAAAAATGAAGAAATATTGGAGAGAGGTTATGAAGACATACCTGTCAGTGCTACTAAAAGCCTCCTATGGTTTCTTGGGTAACCCGATCCAACAATCGCTACCAAAAAATGCATTTGCTATATGCAAGATATTGAGAACCATGGCCGGAGTATAAAATAGAACTTCTAAACCACATTTTCTCCACCCTGCAACTTGGGGAAATGAGCAATTAGAACAAAAACTGTTCCTCAAAGGATCTGGGAAAAAGGGGGATAAGATACTATCTTGAAGCTGTTTGGTTATGAGAACTTTCTCCTCTTCGTCTACATCTGTTGGACTGGAGTGAGCTCCAGCTGGCTTTCAGTAAACTATCAGGTAAGGAATCACAAAAGGTGAGCAGAGTGAAGCAGTACACCATGTATACACGATAAACCATGCAGCCACTCTTTACTACACACATAACAGTCAGCTGGCAATCACTGAATGATCTATTGGTATTATTTAGTGGATTCCATCCTTCTAATGGATTCCATACATTTAAAAAAACACGTTTGGCATGTGCTGTGGATAGTTCAGCAGTAACAAACCCACACACAGCTGTACATATCTGGCCCAGAACTTTTTCAGGCTGTCATTTCAAGATAGCCAGCCATCGGCCAGATGTTTAGGGAAATCCCCCATTGTTATTTCTTGGAAAAAGGAGTTGTCCTCTGGCACTTCTCCACACCAGAAAGCTTATAGCCACTAATCTCTCTCTCTCTAACTTATCAGATTTCAGTTCTCTACCACTCATCACAACTGAGTGGCCAATTATTTGGGCTGTAATACAATGTGCACAGGTGGGACCAACTGCTGTAAGATCTTTGGCTCCATATAACCCTGCAATGGGTCTTTAAAGAGTTCATTTTATGGAAGATGAAGAAATGGTGTTTGACATAAGAGCCATGGATACTTGACGTTGTTCGACTGTTTATCTTATCTATGTATTTATGTGGCCCTCGTAGTGCCCAAGGGCCACTCAAAAATTTCAGAATAGAAATAATCTTCCTTCCTTCTCAGCATGTAAGAGAGACAGCTTGATTAGCTGAACATTTTTTGTTTGCTCTGTGTGTGTGTGTGTGTGTGTGTAAAGAAGTTATAGAAAAGCCAGGTCAGAAATAACTTTTGCATTTAGTTCTGAAAGAGGGTAGCACCATGGTCATTCTTGACATTTAATGAGGGAGACAAGGTGAGTGAGGTAATAGCTTTTATCACCTCACCCAACTTGTCTCTCTAATATCCTGGGACCAACAGTGTTACAGCCACACTGCATCTCTCTTGAGGAAGAGAGTTCCATAGTCCAGCTCCTGTGAAGTTCTCTTTCCTGCACTCAGGGGCCTTCCTCTATTGATTCACCATTTCATAGATCCAGTGGCTTCATAGTTTCACTTACCTGGAATGGAAGGTCATGCTCAGAAGAAAAGTCGATTTCTCAGGTAGATAAAACCATCCATGGGATTGGCCCTATTAACAAAACAGTGACCTTGAACTGGGGTCTCTATTGAATTGGAGCCAGTGGAAACAATAGAGCATCAAGGTGATGTGCTCACAGCAATCTGGGCAGCTAAACAGATGGTCTTAGACAGGCAACCAGTGGCAGATACTGCTTGTAGATGGCACTTGAGAATAGATTTAAAACTTAACGTGGCTCACAATTTTATTGCAAATACATCAAACAACATTGACATCTAGTATCTTCCATAAGTTGGAAAATGTTTTATGTAGCAGATGGTGATGTTTACTTTTTGGCTTTCCTCAGACAACACACAACAGATGTATGTGATGGACCAGTGGCACACTTTGTTTCCAGCATATGCACTATATATTCCAATTTGATCCAGGGTAGATCTTTCAATTTATTTTCAAGGTATGGTCTCTATTAATAGATTGTCTTCTAAACTATCTTTTCTCCCAGTCACAGTTGCACAGACTCACTCCCCTTCTATTTGCTTACATGAAAGAATGCTATTGGGACCGTATTTAATGTATGTTCAGCTGTTTTCAACACAATTTAGCAGCTGGGAAGAAGCAGGAAAGCCAGCAGCACATGACCAGCCAACTCTTCTCAGACCACCAGCAAGTGTTGTACAAAGCACAGTTGGGAAACCTAAAGACCATAATATAGGATTAAGGAGCTGAACAGTAAAACATCTTTGACGTATTCTGGAAGTTCTCCCCCCCACACCCCCTTTGGCAATTCTTCTTTTAAGTGTGTTCTATGGGAGATGAGGATGGACCAAGCAGTCATTAGTTTTTTGACAATATGAATTGTTTTCTCAGGATGGCAGCCAACACTGACAATATGCTATTTTTCAGGATGAATTCTTTTGCTAGGCAGCACTACAATGACATTAGCAAAACAGCAGCAGCAGCATTTGTGATAGCATTTAGCTCTAATTCAGATCTGCACCATGACCCTGATGAACTTGCCGACTCCAGGAAGAATGACACCAGAAAAAGGAAATGGACACAATTAATTTGTTTTGTCTTCCAGTTTCCCATTTTACTTGATACTGAATGAGCTTTATTTTTGGTGTAAATCTGAAGTAACTCCACTGAAGCCAACCCCCCCCCCCAAGGGGCCACACCAAAATGGTGTAAAACCCAACATAAGTGGATCAGAATCAAGCTCAGAGTAGGTTAAAAATGGATCTGTTTATTGAAGTTACTTTAGTCTGACGAGGAAGCTAAAATGACCTTTTATAAAATTTAGTTACATTAAATATATACATGAACAGACTTTCAAAAATGCTGCCACCAGCAATGTAAATTATACCTCTAGGGTGAAATCCTGGCCTTATTAAAGTCAATGGCAAAACCCCCATTGCCTTCAGGGGAGCCAGGATTCACCTTTAGTCTTTGTGTTAGGGATACGTGCCTTTGGTAATACTGTAGTAAAATTAACTCAAATCTCAACCCAGTGTTTTCAGTCTAACTCATGTACATATATGGCTCCTGTTACCAGAGCATCTGAGCACATTGCAGTCCTTAATGGATTTATTCTCATAACACCCCTGTAAGGCAGGGAAACACTATTATCTCTATGTTACCGCGGGAACTGAGGCACAGAGAGACCAAAGGACTTGCCCAAGGTCACACAAGACGTCTTTGGTAGAGCAGAAATTGAACCCAGGTTTCCTGAGTTCTTGACTAGCCCCCTAACCACTGGTTTACAATCACTGCCCAACTGCTACAATCTGATAGGCAGATTATATGATGAAAACCAAAATATTCAATCATCCTAAACAGCAATACTCAAATCTCGTACTCATTGTTAATATATTCTCTCTCTCTCTCTCACACACTTCTCCTCTTATCAGTTTTGCATCAGCATAACTCCACTGACGTTAGCCGAGTTACTCCTGTGTGAGAAGAGAATCAGACTATACACATCTATCTTTGTGATCAGAAGTCATTTCTGAGCCAGTGTGTTTCTTGAAGTTGCCTGTCGTGAAACTCATTCCATGCCCAAGAAAACTCTCATACTTTACTGTGTCTTTCCTTCCTTATTTACTTTTATGTTAAAGATTGCGGGGAGGGGGGTTGCAATCAGAGCTGTTTGTAAAATTATACTGAAATACAAATGGAGTCTAATTCTCAGATAATACAGACCATTCAAGAGTCCTACAGTAGGAAAGCATCTTTCCCAAGTCCACAGATTACTGCACAATGAGGGCTCCACAATGATCTCTAAGCATTTATACATAACTCACATCACAGACTTAGCTATTATAGAAAGACAGTGGTACCTTCTATTTAAAGGTCGGAGGCCACTGTTATTGACACATGATTTTAATCCTTTGGATACTTCAAAGGATGAAGATTAGTAGAAATCCTCAGAACTCACACCCAGGAGATAACTATTCGTCAAAAAGTTGATATTATTGATGCTTGTGGAAATAGAAAAGAGTGTGTAATTTATGTAATAAAAGTCAAGGCTTGTTCTCCTAGACTCCTGAGTTTTGATGGTTCCCTTGCTGAATTAACAGAGGCTGAATGTCATATTATAAATGCAAATGTTTGATCAGCTACGCATCTTCTTAGGAGGGACCTGTATTACTGGGCTGGAATTTCTTCCTTGGTTATCTCCAGAGTTTTCCTTCATAAAGTCTTTGTTTCCTTCAGAATTCATTATAAAGAACATAATTATATGTCTTTTTCTTCCTTGATTGAGCACATTTCTTACAAATGATGATTTACCACTTGGAAATTACAAATAATTTCCTGAATAGATACATTATTATATTGCTGAATTTACTTTAAAATTCAGAAACGTAGTTCAGCTGTTCCTAAATTATAAGTAGGCAGGTCACATTCTTCCCTCTAATCTTCACATGCGACCTTGGATGCAAATTCTACATGTTCTTCATAAAGAGAATTAGAAGGCTGGTGTACTGGAATGTGGGATGGGTTTATGGTTTAGATGAGCTACAAATGGAAATCAAATGGAGTTAAAAAGAAAACCCATTTCAGAAAGAGACTTTCATGACTGATCTGCTAGTCAATAGTCGTGTCTCACTAACAAACCCTTTTTGCTGCATTCTTCTCTTCAACAGGATTTAGTCATGGCACAGGACCTGCCCCAGCCCAGTGAATATAATGGAAATGTTTCAATTGACTCTAATAGGCTTTGGACCAAGCTTAGAGAGAAACCTGTGAATGTGTACTCCTTTATTTTTGTGAGCCCATTTTCAGTGTGAGAGATAAGAGCAAATATTAGTTCTATTATGATTATATTACCTATCTGGGTTTTTATAATCACGGTGTGATTTATTTTTAAATATATATGTGTGTCTGTGCGTGCACACGCTATGGTGTCTAACCTGTAGCCCATAAATGCCACAGTATTTGTCAGTCTGTTTATGCTCTTTTGGAACTACCAGAATCCATTTAGGAACACACTTTGAATGGGGGGAAAAATGTGAAATGTTCATTTTAGCAACAGCACGGTGAAGGATTCTTTGTGTATCTGATCTCTATTCCACTCAGATATGTAAAGCTGTAATTAAAAACATTGGAAGACTGCACGCACTTTTGTGCACGCACCTGGTGTTTTTCCTTTCGGGTGCGCACTTACGGCAAGAGAACGTACAAACCTGGTACACATCTGAACAAGTGGGTGTTGTAGAGTCTCTTGTAGAAACATACAGGCCACTGAAATCATATCCATGTATGAAAGATGCTATTGACTTAATGGGAGCACAGACAGGCACCGTGTGCAATAGGTGAGTGTGCAAAAGCAGGCTGTGTACACACAAAATGTATCTGAACTAACAGGATCGCCTTCTCTTCTTAAATGAGGCCCATATCATCATAAATGTGAGGTGGTGGTGTTACAAATCATAGTGCTGTGATCAGTAAATGTAAAAGAGATATGGTCTGAAAAGGTTTCCACTTTTGGACTAAAAAATCCTAATTTGTTTCATAAATAGGGCCCTATGTAAATAGGACAATTATGACATTCTCCATCACTAACATTAGTCAGCTAATATTGTAGGTTGGGATTTTCTAAAGCACTTACCATTGGTCTAACTATGTTTTCATTGAAATCAGTGCTAAAATTCATGTGGACTCCAGTGGGAGAAGAGTTAGGCCATGCTGTGTGCTTCTGAACAACCCACTTTAAGTGTTTAGTATGAAAGACTTATTTATCTTGTCAGTGATCTACAGCTATACATTCTTATGATGCACCCCCTTATAGCTCACAAGCTAAGCAGGTCTGACCTAGGTCAATACTTGGATGGAAGATCTCCAACATAAAGCTTGTCATTAAAAAAAAAAGGGGGGGGGGGAGTGTTTTTTTGTTTAAGTCCCGTGTGTCAGAAGATTTCAAAAAAATTTCAACTAGCTCTGACCCAAAGAACTTCCTTCCTTTGGGTCTAATCCTGAAACAGATCCCTGTGAGCATAAAGCTTTACCCATGTACCTCTCTTTAAAGGATTGGGGCCTAATACACTTGTGTAGTTGTCATGCTCATACAGAAGTGTCCAGCACAAAGCGTGCAGTAATATGCCTAATAGAAGCAAACATTTTGAAGTACAAATTTGAAAAAGAAGAAAGAAAACCTACTAAAGAAAAAAAACAAAGAGGACAAAGGGTTGATGATAACAATACAAGACATTTTTTTTGTCTCTTCATACATTTACAAAACAAAAGTTCTACGATAGATGATTGAGCTAAAGCCAATTAACCCCTAAGAACTGTTAGTTACAAAAGAGTTTCTGTATACCAGGAAACTAGAACAGAAAAAATATTATGACAAGGCGAAACAGTTACGTCACCCACACCACATTCATGTGTCATAACTACCTAGAGGGTCATTACAACAGGAGGACAGAAAATCTCTAAATAAAACTGAGGAGGATGCTGGCTTTCAGTTTCTTGAGTGCTCCAGAATGCTACTTCCTTTGGTGTCAGAAGTAACATGGTTCCCCCCAGACACAAAACATGAAAACCAGCAGCAGCAGTAAATACAAGTTCCAAGAGGCAATTCCACTTCAACATTTAATCAGTCCAATGCAGAAGGCCACGTGTTAGCCATAGCACTTATTGACAGACATCCAACAAGAAGGATGAATAACCAACTCTTCTGTGAAGGGGTTCAGCTTGTTCTGCCCTGATCTCTACCCTATATACAGAAGTCTCCATTTTTGTTTTGGCTGTATTAGCTTGTGTTTGTTGGTTTGGGCTAGTATGTTTTTATTTACATTATGATTGCTAATAAAAGAAAACATAACAGTAGCCACAGGGAATAGCACTCCTGCCATGTGACAGAGGTACTCAGCTTTTTAAACTCATGCCGTGGCTGAGGCTAGGACATAAAAGTCAGTTTCTAACCAGCATTCCTGCATAGCGCACACAAAGCTGGTCACAAATTTTTCATGAGAAGTTTTGAGCGGAAAAAAAAAAAGAGGGGGGGATTTTAAAAAAATGAAACTGCTCATGAAAAAAATTGTTGACATCAAAATGTTCAGGGTTTTGTAAAATTTTCCATGTTTTTACTGACATTATTTTCAGAATCATTAAAAGTTTTTGGTTACTGAAAACCAAAAGTTTACTCACCAAAAACTTTACAAACATGATTTAATGCATAATTGATAGACATTCCAGTAAAAAAAATTGCATACAATTGTGGGGCAAATGGAAAGTGGGTCTATTTTGACCCTGCAGTATGGAAACTTTAAAATTTGAAAATGATTCACAAAATCATGTTCAGTTTTTCAGTTCGTGTTTTTCTAGCATCAGCCATGCTGACAGCATTTCATTGAGGATGAATGTAAACAACCCTTTCATTAAAAGAGACTTGATCCTGCAATCCTGGTGCATCCAGAGTCCACAATGAATTCAATTCTGTGTTAACAACGGAGGCCTAGCCAAATCCTAACTCAGGTAATTATGCCATTGTGCTTACCTAGATCCCACATTTCATCCAGATATAGTGTTTTACTTCTTGCCTTTGAGCCAAGTCTTCAAAGGGAGTGTTGCCACAAGGAGGACTTCAGAATTTGTTCACTAAACTTTAGTGTTGTAGTGTGCCTTCAAACAGCTGTTCTGCTCTACTCCAGAGGTGGCTGCATTTTGGTGCATGAACTTATTTACATATTGCCTGATCTGCCATTCTTTGTGGCAGCTGTTTAAAAGCACAGAGAAACCCTACACAACAGTGTAAAGGCAGGAAATAAAGAAATCTATATTCAATTGAAAATGCAAGGAGAATTTTAGGTAGGCAGAATACAATTATCATAATTGAAATTTAGCTGGCACAGCAGATTAGCATGCTGACTCATATTGCCATGGGATCTTTAATAATCACAAATGGTCAATAGGAGTTTTAGTTGTGTGAACAACCCAGAACTGGGCCCACTTTACACTGTCAGGTGTACCAAATTCTGAAATGCATTGGGATCCCTTGCCATAATTGTATGATATTTACTAGTATAGGTTTCCAAAATAAAATATGAATTTTTTTTCTAACTTTGGGTTATTGGCAATGAAGTCATTGGCAATGAAGCCGGGATATCACAATTTATTTTGAAGTTGTGTTACAATCAACATTTCAAATCAAGAACCAAAAATAAGAGTATGGGTGTTGTGCAGGTGGAATTCCATACCTAAAAGAATAGAAATTCCATATTTGCAAATGAAGATCAACACAGAGAAATGTGGTCAGAAGGAAAATACCCAAATTATTGTTTGCAGAATCAATAAATATAAAACATATTTCCATTGAGTTCTAATTTAATTGAGACTACATTTTCTTTAATCCCTGCCAGGAAAAAAGAGACTATGGTTACACAATTCCCATGTCTATTTTTTATCTGCAACGACCCGCTTAAAGAGCTAAGCCAAGTTTCATTAAAAATTATTGGTCTCATAACTTGTTTTTTTGCCTTAAAGAGTCCCATGTGGAGCCAATATCATAATAAAATTGTAGCAGCCCAAAGATTTTGATTTTTGCTATGTTCCAGCATGTATCATAAACATCATAAGCAATACCTTGATTTAAAAAAAAAAGCATGAAGAGACTTTATGACACAGTCAAAACACACTAAACAAGACAAAAAGATCTTGCTTGCACAAAGTGTCAGAGGCAACTGCGTAAGTTTTAAAATAAAGGAGGTATTTACCTGAAAGACATACAACAATATGTTCCAACATGTTATGCACTGCATTTAAAACTATACCACTGCAGAAGAATACTACTCATTTTTCCCTGGTGCTAGCAAACACATACTGTTGTATTAAGGAATTCTTTTGTATTACTATGGCATCTGCTAAAAATGTCAGATGTGATCACAGCCCTTGCAAAACAAGTATTTTAACAACCAAAACCTTATGATAGGTTATATTTCAGTGACTTGGAAACAACACTGCATTATCTGAGAAAACAGCACAGATGTTGCTTAATAAACTGTTCAGTTTATACATTGTATTAATCTCATGAAACATTTATGCAAATCTTGCATTAACAAAAGGTAAAAGAATCATTATAGGTTATGCAGAAAACAATGTGACAACCTTTGTTTTTACCTCAGTATTTTATGGGTGTATTTTAACTCTTTGGGGTTTCTGTTTAGAAAGACACTGGGGCATTACAGATTTTCATCTATTTTGTTTTCAGTTCTGCTATCATTCCTTCCAGCTGATTTCACATTTTATAATGCTAATAGTGGGTGTATGGTTTTGAGTTTCTCTACTGTCAGCTGGTCAGTAGGTCTGGGGGATATATTTAATGGAATCTGACAGCTGATGGAACTGATCTCATTGAAAGGGGATTTGATATGTGGGATGAATGTGGTGACCCTCAATTCGCCATTTTAATGACCATTATTATTCAAACTCTTGCAGCCAATATAACTCTTTTTCTTGGACACACCAGTACATGTGTATAAAAGAAATGACTTATGGATGAGTTAGTCCGTATACTGATTTGTGTGCCATTTAGATAGCATGTCAAAACAGATTAGCTGTTTTATCCTGCTATAAAATTAAAGGCAAAGCCTTTGTACTACGTATACTTGTAAACAAAGCAATCATAACAGTGAAGAGTTTCACTGTGCTGTATTTGAAACTTATCAAACATATATGGCTTTAATAGTGAAAAAACGATGCATCTCCATTTGCCAATGAGAAGTAAAATACAATAGTAATTCAGATACTATTCTTTACTAAAAAATTAAGATGGGATGCAACAGGTCTGTTAAGGGTTACCCAAAAGAAATATAGTTTTAGATATCCTCCATGTGCAATTAATTTTCAGGGAAAAAATGCATCAATCTCGCTCTAATTAATCTGAACTTAGGCAAATACATTGACATGATAGCAGAACACATAACATTACATCCATATTGATTTGTTTCAAAATCTTTAAAGAGCCTCAGTTTCACTCTGATTACAGAATGGGGCATAACCATTTGACCCAGTCTAAGACGGTGCTTCATGTAAGAGCAATATTAGCAGGGACAACTGGTGCTATACTTCAGCAAATTGTTCTATTTTGCTACTGTCATCTTCTGGCAGAAAGGAAGTTGGTCACAGAGGAATTAACAGATGTGTAAGGGATACATGAGGAAATCTCAACAGATATGAAGGAGATATACAAGGAGCCGTCTGCTTTTAAATTATATGGCACTAGTACTTTTCTTTAGGTCAGAAGCATAAAATCTATTATTGATCTTGAGCAAGTCCCATTTTGAATGTCTTTGAAAGCCTAAGGCGCTCTAATGCCACATAATCAATATCTACTTTCACATTTTGGAAGCAAATATGCAATTTTGTTTACACATCTGAATAGCTTCTAATGTATTTTCCTTTTTATTCTCTCTCTTATATAAGAATAGGTGATGTTATCTACCATTCAGGCCTAAAGCCTGCTGTTTGCGACAGGCCATTTACAACCTTTGCTGACTGTATTATGGGCCCTATCATATATGAATAATGTAAACATACCACATTTCACTCCTTTCTTGCCATAACAATTGCTCCAAAAGGAGAGAAGGCTTTGAAAGAAACCAAATAATAAATGGTGATGCCACCATCAGCTTAAAGCACCGGTACACTTATCCAATATACATAAGTACTACAGCATATAAGGAAAGCATCAATAACCTTCAAGTTAATAAGGAAACCATTGGAGAAAGACAATGTAATTAGATCATAGTGGAGAGATTCCCATTTGGTTTCCATATTTTCAAGGATGACTCGACATTATGATATCTCAATTACTGTATGGTTTGAAAAGCATACCCATACGATAGCAGTCAGCTGAACATTCATTTAACCCGACATTTAACAGTCCTTGAGAAGTTGGACCCTTACTCTTTTGAGAATTGTCTTTAGCTAATTATCATCCCATGGATGAGGGTACAGAATTTCTTGTTCGCTTTCATACTCGCTCCCTCTCACTTGCTCATTCTCTGCCTATATCAAGGGAAATTCTAGGCAAGATGCTTTCTTGAATTTGAAATCCACTCTTTCAGGACACAAAGTGCACTGAAATTCACAAATTGCACCAAATACACTGAAACAACAAGAGGAAGAGCTTCCAATGCAGGAGGATGCAAAATTCTGAAGTGAGACTACTTAAACATGTCTTGTATTTATTATTACAATATTGGTTAATGAGTCAGTTAAAAAAAGGTCTGAAGAGATCAAATTATGAAAATAATAAAGCGGATGTTTAATTCCATAATTTATAAGAATGTGTGTGTTTATTAGAAATAGACAGATGTGAGATATATTCTCATTTGTATTAAGAAACCATACAGTTTTAAAGGTAAAATGTAAGCAATGGGTAAAGAAGAGAGGGTGAATAAATAATAGCATGCGATAATTAATGGTGATGTTTTAATTAATGTTAGGCTCGCCCAATGAGACATCCGATGACCATTTCCATCTGTTATATGAAAGCTGAACCTGGGTTATAGGCAGTAAGGCACTCAAAAGGAACTCGTGATTTCTGGTCATTTTTAGGATCCTGCCTTAGATGTGTAGACAGTTGGCAGGAAGCACATTATACTTTGCCTGAGGATCACACGACACTTATTCCATCTCCTAACAACCTGTGCTCAGGTCCTTTTAAAGATCTACTCCTCTGCTGACAGTCTCCCCAGAAATGGCCCAGACTCAAGCAAGCAAATTCAGATCCTATAAGGGAAGTCTTTCGGCTTGAAAAAATAAATTAACCTCCCCTTCTGATTGACATTCATGCATTCAGTCAGTATCCACAGGAATCTGACTTAATGTTTGTATTTGTGTTTCCTCCCTTTGTTGCCTTGCAAAGTTATTAGACTGAAATATCACAAGAACTGGTCCCTTCTCAGGATTTCTACCCTTCTGGATTTTAAATATTGTGAGAGGACCCTGATTCACATCAGCCACAGCTCTCTCCAGCTTTCAAAAGCCAATGAAAAACAAATCTGCACATATACAAATGCTGGAAGACGTGCACAAACCCATTTGACTGCCCAGGGGTACTCCTTATTCATGTTATCCACTAATAGTGAGCAGACTTCATGCAGATTCACCCATAGCTATGTTTCTAGGGTAAGAAATATTTCACCTGATTGTCACATGAACATCAGTAACTTAACTTCCAGAAGAAAAATTACTGATACGTATGTGCAAACTATAGTGTGTGCGAGTCTGTGTGCAAGTCGCTACATTAATGTACACACACATACACAAAATGGATGCATATGTAACTATACACACACACTCACACAGAAATACAAGCCATTAGACTGACTCACAACCATTTCAACTTCTAAGCTATTTGCACGTACAGTGACAAGAAGGACCAGAAATCATTTGCCAGATTACCTTCCACCACATCAAGGAATCTATGTACTAAGAAAGGGTTAAAATAGAGAAGGGAAAGTTATTTCTAAATTATGTAGAGCAAATATAATATAAAAAACTCCAAAGACTTTGGGACCTTGAGGACTACCAAATCCCCTACCAGCTTACTGCATATCAGCTTGTTCAACCTGAATTTCAGCTGCTCTGATAAACTCTTTGGAATTGCTGCAGCTCAGAACTAAAGGGAGCGTTTGCAGAAATGTTGTTTCAGTGGCAGAGGATTAATTATTACTACACACATTTCTCAAGTGTCTCCCTGGGTGCTCTTCAATAAACGTGTCTAATACATGAAATGCCTCCGAACACTCCATTTTCTCTCCTGCCTAGCTCGTCAGAGCAGTCAGACATCAAGTAAAGCTGGTGGACCCTGCCCATCTTGCATGAAGAGGTGGGTTTACAATCTGCCTTGAAGGTGGGAAGATTTCAGATCTGACTTGTAGAGCAGAGGCATGATACAGAGCCCCGGTTCCACAGGCAGAGCTCTACAACAATGTTGTATGCGGCGCTCCAACATCTGAAATGACAACAATTTCCAAAACAGCAATGGCTGAGGCGGGCAGAAGGAATGGCAAAATTGATTTGAATGTCATTCCACAATTTCAAATTTCAGTGAACATTTGTGAATTGGGGGGAAAAATACTTTGCTATCTAGCTATGTGATTTGTCTTAGCAAACCCATTAATTACATAGAGTTAGTATATATTAAAATGTAGATATCATTGACATTTGGAGAGGGAAATTCATTTGGAGAGACATTTGGAGAGAAAAACAGGCAACAATTTTTTTTAAATGTTATGGTGGCTGGAGGGGGTGGATATCCAAAACTCTCATTATTCATTTCTAGTAAAGAGTTTGCTGGAGGTCACTGAGGACCCATCTATGCTATAGATGGGATTTTCTAAAGCAGTCAGCATTGGCTCAACTTTGATTCCACTGAAGTCAACATGAGTTTTCTGACTGACTTTAACGGGAGCAAAGTTGTACCAATGTTGAGCTGTTTTGAAAGTCAGACTCTGCATATCTAACCATAGCAGCCAGCAATTGTCTGGCAAAGTCAAGGGTGTCAGTGTTCTAAAGAGGACTGCTAATGCTGATGCTACCTCCCCAGAGGAAGGAAAGGTCAGTGTCATGGCCCCGACCCGCTTCCAAATTAGTCAGCAAAGTAAGCTCCACACCTGGCATGGAGAGTGTTTGAAGAACACTTCATCCTGTCAAAGGGTAGCCCATCAGCCATGATCTCCATGCATTCATGGAGACTTTTTGCCCAATGCCTCAAGATGCTCCCACTGGACTAGAGGGCACATCTAGACACAGTTCCCTACTTCAGGCTGCCTTAAAGGACTGTTTATTCCTTACTGTTTACACAGAACTGTAGATGATTTTGAAGCACAAAGACATTAAAAACTTGGGAAAGAAGTTTCGCTTGTGGCTTATTAACCTTACTGACCCTTTGGTCGTGTATAATTTGGCATTTAGTGTATGTCTACACTAAAAACTCGGGCTAAGGGACTTGGGCTAAGGAGCGGTTTTATTGTGGTGTTGCTGTTCAGGCTTGGGTTACAGTCTGAGCTCTGGGACTCTCCCACCTCGCAGGGTCCTAGAGCCCAGGCCCAGGACCGAGCCTGAATGCCTGCATGGCAATTAAACACCCCCCTAGCCCAAGTCAGCTGGCAGGGTCCAGCTGCAGGGTTTTGATTGCAGCGTAGATGTACCCGTAGAGGACAAGAAAAATTGCTGATGAAGGGAACAGTAGAAAATGTCTATCGCTTGTAGAACAGTTAGGACAAAACTATCCTGTGTTTAAACCATTTATTAATATGTTCGTTGGTTTTGCAATATATCCAGAAGAGAAATGCTGTGAAATACTTCTGAAATCTGAAGAAAGTGAAGCTCTCGGTTAAATCAAAGCTTTGCCACTCTGCTCTGTAACAACAGACACTAACCAGGACATTGCTAAGATTGACCAGCTGAGTCCAATATTTCATATGTGACAGTATTGACTGATGAAAACAGCAAACCAGCTTGAGAAAAAAAAATCAATGAACCTTTGCTAGGTTTTCACAAAATAAAAGACCAACAGGCTCCTGGACTCAAAAGTAAAATAAATCAATTGCATTAAACTGAAGGGCCTACTGATGACGAAGTGTTGTGGACAAGGATACAACGCAGTATTAATAATACTTTTTGTCTGTTGACCTCAAAGCGGCTGCTATGCTTATACATTGGCAGAAGTAACACATGCCCAGCAGCAGCAAACAATAGGCTCCGGGTGACAGATCCGCCTTCTACACCTGAACAGGTCACTGCAGAAAGAACTGTTTTGACCAGCAAAATACTCAGATGATAGTTAAGTATCCAGTATCCTGACCACCATCCTACACCATCTTTGATTTATCAGGTGGTTGTGGGTTAGTTTATGGTTGTTGCTGAAGGACAGGGGAAAGGGAGACCAGCCACCACAAGAGTGTGTAGATATGACCCCCTACGACAGCATTTGTCAAAGATATTCATAAGAATTGGGTGGGACACAGTGTTCCTGTCCCATGAGAGTTTTTGAGATTTAAAAACACAACACAAAAAAACAAACTTCTCCATCCGAAACCAGAATGAAAAGTTGAAATCTAGAAAATTTTTGTAAACCAAAAACCCAAGAATGATTGGGTCAATCGAAACATTTCAAATAATTTTGAAACATTTCATTTCAATTTTGATCTCTTAAGATTTTTTAAAAGGGAAAAACTATTACCTTAAATTTAAAAACAAAAAAAGTAATTCTGAACCAAAAAAATCTAACTTCTCCTTTTGAAAGTGTCAAAATGGGACATTGACAATTTTGAAACGTTTCCAAAAAATTGAATGTGGGAAGTTCACATAAACTGACCCTTTGCTATGAACAGTTTTGGTCTCAACAAATCAGCATTTTCTGATTAAAAACACCTTTGTATAAAAATTCCCAGCTAGCTCCAGTACTAACCTTTTGTAATTATTACCTCAAGTCATGTGACTGGGGCCAGTACATGAAGTTCAGAACTTACCAGAACTCTTCTGTGCCACGTTGTTATTGTAGTGATTCTCAACTTCCTTTCTGCAGTGATCAGTCAGTTATATGGATTACACTTACAAAAGCCAGTTCCCACTGGTGATACTTTTGCTTCTACTGATCAGTGAAGTTTTCAATTGTAGGGATCATATGGGAAAATTATTTCTTTGCTTTTCTTTGATTGCTTTAAAGGTTAGAAAGAATTTCTTTCTTGTATGAGAGGCCCCTCAGCTGCAGGTAACATAATGTTACTGCTTTTGGGCATGCCAGCCAGAGGCAATAATAACCTGATTGACCTTTCTTGGCACTGAAAGGTCCAGCAGGATTTGCTCTACCCTGGCAAGATTGCCTTTGTATGCACAGAAGGTAATGGTCTGATTCGGAAGTCTAAGGTTTTATGGATCCTCAACACAGCAATCATTTAGATGAAATAATCTGAAAGAGATCTGTCCAAATTAATACTATGAAATAATTCCACTGCATATTGAAATGAAACATTATCTTCAGATGAACCTCAAATGAGTCAGGTTTGCTTTAGCAAAGTGAGACTTAATAAAGCTGTAAAATGCATTTTATCCTATCAAAAATAACTGACATTATATAACCATAACCTCTTCCCTTGACAAATATGCTTCTCAGAGGCAGTGAAACATACATAATTATAGGCTGAAAAACACTAAAAATATACTCGGTACCACACACATGCAGCATAACAGCTTGACTTCATAACACTTAAATGCAATATTTCCCTGCGTAGTATTATATTAATACGATAAAGAACAGCCAGCCAAAAAAAAAAAAAAAAAAGAGCTGAAGAGCTGCAAAGCGATTTCAGAAATTGAAGAAAAAAAAAAAAAGTGACTGGAAATGTTTGGTGAGCATTAACTTGCTCACTACTCCCTATCAAAAACAGCTGCTAGTCCCTAATTCTGACCCCATTCCTTTCAAAATTACAAGGCCTTGAGATCATATTAATGAGAAATAAATACAGTCATTGAAAGAGTTAATAATTATAAAGGAAACCAGCCCCCAGCAAATCTTCCTCTTGTTCCTTTAGTGGAACAGGCTGATGTAATGATTTACAGAATCTAAGCACCAGAGCATTTCCAAGCAAGATGCTCACATGCTGGTGCTGTGCTAATTGCTAATACACATATAGAACATGGAACAGTGTGGGTCTGTCCCACACAGCAGCTGATCCACCAAGGATCTTACTGAGCCTGTTCCAGCTCCAGTTGTATGCACTTGGTCCTTTAGCTCAAAAGGGATGGAAGTCTGGGCTTAGGAGCTTGAATGGTTCAGGTTCAATCTGTGATGCTCACCTAAGCAGAGGGGTTGTTCCATGTAAGAAAGGCCCTGGAAGAGTTAAGCTTTCCCTCTCACACACATGGCTTCCATGGCCCCCAAGTTTGTTTCTGATTAATTTTGCTCTGCAACAAGTGGCACTAAACAGACTATTGCGATGGAGGCAAAATGTAGGCATGATGCTTCGTACACCAGTTATTTATGATCTGTATTGCAACAGTGTCTAGAGGCCCTAGACAAGATCAGGGTCCCAGCATGCCAGGCACTGTACAAACCCGTAGCAAGAGCCCCAAAGAGCTTACCAGCTAAACATAGCCCTATGCCTTAATTTCTGAACATTTCTCCAAGTGCAAGCAATAGATTTGCCTGAGATTTTGGGTCCTGTGAACCAAAGCAATCATGAACTACCAGCTGCTAGACTCATGGGACCAGCTGATGGTTACACCTTTTCACCAGCTGATCCCTCCACAACCCAGAGGAATCGCCCTCAGAAAGTGCTGTAAACACTTGCCCCCATCCAAGGTTCAGATGGAGTAGGGAAAATACATAAATTCAAGTGGAAGCTCCATCAGGACCATACCAGTCCAGCTGCTCTGACCAAGTCTCTCCCCAGCCAGTTAGCTGCTGCTGCAGTCTCCCACATTGCAGACTTTACCTTGAAAGGTCCTGAAACTATTTCACTGAATCCCTATGACAGAGGGACTCACAAGCTCCCCTAGGATCGAACTTGCATAATGACAGGTTTCAGAGTAACAGCCGTGTTAGTTGCCACAAGTACTCCATTTCTTTTTAGGATCGAACTGTGTTTTGATTTTCTCTCGGACAGCAGGAGAAGCATGTCAAGACAATGCGGACATACCTTCACGTGATTCCCCATTTTGGGGACAGAGAAACTGAGATGGAGAGATAAAGATCAAAATATTCAGAAGTATCCCCTCATTTTGGATGCCTAACTTGAGATATCTAGGACCTGATTTTCAATGGTGTTGAATATCCAGCGATTGAACAAATTGAAAATCAGGTCCTAGAGATCCCAGGTTTGGACACCCAAAAGTAAGTGGACAATTTTGGAAAAAAACATTGGCCAAAGATATAATCATTTTCAAGAGCAGGATCAGAATTAGGATTTCTCTGCCTCCAGTGTTGTGCTCAGATTGCTATACTCTAATACTCCTCACTCTCTCTCTCTTATTTCGCTGCAGCACCCCGACTATACTAGTATGTCACAGAGAGCCTCCAAGAAAGCAGGGTATCAGGGATGCCAACAAGGTGGAAGCTTTTTAGATGCTGCAGCATCACTCCCCTAAATACCAGTTAAAGGGCTTCTTTGATGCAAGTCCTGGTATTACAAGCAGCCACCTGCAAATTGCTCAGACTACCAAATGGCAGCCCACAATGGGCACAAGGGTTTAACACCAGGCTGCTCTTTCCAGCCAACCACCTCTCAGTAGGACTGCAACCCTTTACAATCAGAAAATGACGTCACATAACAAATAAACCAAGGGAAAAAGAGAGTTAGAAAGTTAGCTCCCTTTTCACCTATAGCAATGATTGTTCTAGATGAGGGCTCAAGCAGCAATGGTTTATGGGTACCCTGCTGCTACCCATACCACAGTTGTTCTGTGACTAGCTAGAGGAATTCAGACCCCAGGGCTGTCAAAACCATCCACCAGCACTAAAGTCACATACAACTAGATCTGGGTGAATTTTTTTCTTTTTTTTTTTTTTTTTTTAAACAGAAAATAGTAAATTTGCCAAAAAATACATTTTGAGAGGCATCAAAACTATTCACAAATTCAGGTCAAATTTGGCCAAAAAGTTCAAAAATTTGAGACAATTCCTTTCAGCAATTTCTAAATGAAAGGTTTCATTTTGACCATTTTGAAATGGTTTTAGGAATTTCAATTTGAAACATTTTGACTTTTCATTTCAAAGTGGTGCTTTATTTTGAATTTTAGCTATTTTTTTTAAAGGGTGCAACACAACAAAAACAAAATCCAATTTCAAGAGGTATTAGCGTGGTGTGACCAATTTTACAAAATCACATGTGAAAAATTCTGTGCTGCCTGGAACACAGACTCATATGGGGTTTTTTAATTAAATATTTATTTTGCACACCAAGAGCACACCCAGGAAATGCTGTTAAATGTCCATTTTGAAATATATCCCAAGGTACGAAAGTTCCCCCATGACCCTTTTCACAAGTTCGCCCATGACGAAAAATACACAGAGAAAAACCATTATGTGAACATAAAAATTTTGGTGGCACCAAACACTGTTGACAAATTACATTGGGCCAGATTTGTCTTTGGCATAACAAAAATGTCAGTTACATCAAGCATAAATTTGAAATAATGAGCAAAAAATGCTCCTTTTCAAGATCCTTATCTTGAAATACTAAAATTGCTTCCATCACAACTCATTCAGAAGTTCTTTTTGGCAACTTCTGTTAGAAAACCAGTTAAGATTCTAATATAAATCTATAAAACTATTTTTTCCAATAATAATTCAGGTGAAATTATATATATTAAGGTTTCAGAGCAGCAGCCGTGTTAGTCTGTATTTGCAAAAAGAAAAGGAGTACTTGTGGCACCTTAGAGACTAACCAATTTATTTGAGCATAAGATTTCGTGAGCTACAGCTCACTTCATCGGATGCATCGAAAGCTTATGCTCAAATAAATTGGTTAGTCTCTAAGGTGCCACTAGTACTCCTTTTCTTTTTATATATATTAAGGAACTATTTTTAAAAAAATCTTGATCTCTTGGCCAACTTTCCCTCTTCCAGACATTATATAAAGTTTGGCTAATCAGCCAACCAATGCCACACACTTCTAAAAATCCTGGAACACTATTCTCTTGCCATAATTTGTTTGACGTTCCCCTTAGAAAGGCCACAAATGCAGAGGTCTGAATGGCTACAGCTGCTTCTAGCACACAAGCACGGCCTGATACTGTGGGGCTCACTCAGGCAAACTTCATATTGACTTCACTGTGAGTTTCATTATTATGGACTGCAGGTTCAGGCACAACAAACTTAGTCTTATTAAATATTCCTTCCAAATAGGTCCTGAAGTAGTGTCCACTTGTTCTGCCTAAAAGGGGGGCAAATAAATTAATCCCAACTATACTTTGAGCCAGATCCTGAAGTTTTTACTCCAATCACACACGCACAGCTTGTAATGGCAGTGTCTGAGTAAAGACTAAGTGAGGACTGGTTTCTTATTCTTTAAGGCCTGATTTTTAAAAGCTGGTGTCTCTTTTGGTGCCCACAACCATCTGAAGGCACAGGCAGTCACTTGGGTATTTGATATGCAGAACAATCGAGTCCAAATGATAGTAACCATGCCTGCTATTATTTGCACCTGCAATCCTGATAAGGTTGCCAACTGTAATCACACAAAACCCAAACCCCTTGCCCCACCCTCTGCCCGACCCTTTACTCAAGGCCCCGCTGCTTCTCCAAGAACCTGCCCACTCCATCCCCACACTCTCATTCAGTTTCACCAGGCTGGGGCAGGGGGCTGGCACTGAGGGGTTCGGAGTGTGGGAGGGGGCTCTGGGTTGAGCCTGGGGCAGGGGGTTTGGGTGCAGGAGGGTGTGCAGGATGCAAGCTCTGGGAGGGAGTTTGGGTGCTGGAGAGGGCTCAGGACTGGGGGAGAGGGTTGGGATGTGGGAGGGGGTGCAGGCTCCGGGAGGAGGCTCGGGGCTTGGGCAGGGGGTTGGGGTGTGGGCTCCAGCCCGGTGGTGCTTATCTTGGGCAGCTCCCGGTCAGCAGCGCAGCAGGGTTAGGACACATGCTGCTCCCAGAAGTAGCTGGCATGTTCCTCGGAGGGCCAGAGGTCTCCACATGCTGTTCGGGCCCTGAGCACCGACTCCACAGCTCCCACTGGCCAGAAACTGCGGCCAATGAAAGCTGCAGGGGCGGAGCCTGCCTTAGCCCCGCTGTACCACCAAACAGGAGCCGCCAGAGGTAAGCGGGGCCAAGGGGCTCCACATGTTGCCTCCTCTGTGCGCCACTCCTGGAAGCAGCCAGCACCTCCCTGCAGCCCCTCGGGGGGGAGGGGGGGAGGGCAGGGGACTCTGCGTGCTGTCCCCACCTGCAGGCACCACCCCCGCAGCTCCCATTGGCTGCAATTCCTGGCCAATGGGAGCTGCAGAGATGGCACTTGGGGTGCGGCCAGCGCATGGAGACCCCTGCCCCCCCAGGGGCCACAAGAACATGCTGGCCAAATCCAGGAGCAGTGTGGGGCCAAGGCAGGCAGGGAGCCTGCCTTAGCCCCGCTGTGCTACGAGACTTTTAGAGACCTAAAATTTCCTGGTTTGGCTTCAGTAGCCTCTGGGAGATAGAGCCTGATTCTGGGAGACTCCCGACAAAACCGGGAGTGTTGGAAACACTAAATCTTGAAGGCACAAAAACGGAAGGACTCATTTTCAGAGATTCAGGGATTCTAAGGCCAGCAGGGACTGTCATGATGATCTAGTCTGACCTTCTGTATAACACAGGCGATAGAACTTCCCCAAGATGATTCCTAGAGCAGATCTTTTCACAAAAACCATCTAATCTTGCTTTACAAATGGCCAGTGATGGAAAATCCATCATGACCCTTGGTAAATTGTTCCAATGGTTAATTACTCTCACCATTAAAAATGTATGCCTTTTTTCCACTCTGAATTTGTCTAGTTTTAAATTCCAACATTGGATAGTGTTATACCTTTCTCTGTCCAACTGAGGATGCCAGTATTATTCTCCACATAGATATTAACAGACTCATCAAGTCACCCCTTAACCTTCTCTTAAGTGTAACACAGACTCAAAGAGCTCAATCTATTACTATAAGGCAGGTTTTCTCATCCTTTAATCATTCGGAACCATCTCCCTTTATCAACATCCTTCTTGAATTCCGGGCACTAAAACTGGACACAGTATTCCAGCAGTGGTCACCCCAGTGCCAAATACAAGAGGTAAAATAACCTCTCTTCTCCTATTTGAGATTCTTCTATTTATACATTTCAAGATTGAATTAGCTCTTTTAGCCACAGCATCACACTGGCACCTCATGTTCAGCTGGTTATTCACCATGACCGCCAAATCTTTTTCAGAGCCACTGCTTCCCAGGGTAGAATCCCCCATTGTGCAAGTATGGCCTACATTCTTTGTTCCTAGTTTTATACATTTACACTTAGCTGTATTAAAATGCTTATTGTTTGTTTGCTTGCTTGCTCCAGTTTACTAAGCAATCCAGATCACTCTGAATCAGTGAACGGTCCTCTTGATTATTTACCAGTCCCCCAATTTTTGTGTCGCCTGCCAACTTTCCCAGTGATGATTTTATGTTTTCTTCCAGGTCATTGATAAAAGTGATAAATAGCATAGGGCCAAGAACCTATCCCTGTGGGACTCCATGAGAAACCCTCCCACTCAATGATGATTCTCCATTTAGAATTACATTCTGAGACCTGTTTTAATCCATTTAATATGCGCTATATTAATTTTATATCGTTCTAGTTTTTTTAAATCCAAATGCTGTGTGGTACCATCTCAAAACACCTTACAGAAGTCTAAGTATTCTATGTCAACACCGTTACCTTTATCAGCCAAAACTGTAATCTTATCAAACATAGATCTTAAGTTATTCTGAGGCCTGGGCTGAAAAAAATCAGGCCTCAATTTTGCAAGCGATTAAAGACTGACAGACAAGAGTGTTTTTTTGGCAGTCTGGAAGCCATAACTCCTCAGTTTTGCTCCACATTCGCACACCAATATGGCTCACAATAGGGCACCTTTACTAGGAAAACATCCTTAACCATTTGTCTCTCTTTGTACTTGCCTCAGATATTTAACTGCATTCCTGGCAGTACTTGGAATATGGCTGAGAGCAGACTGGCTGCCACTTAGCCTATATAAACTCAGTTTGGTGCTAGCGTATAATTACATGCTCTGTAAAACACTTCAAGATGTCTGATAGCTAGAAAAGTATTGTAAGAAATGGAAGTTAACATCGTCTGTAATTTGCAAACTTCACAACTGGGAATCTAAGCAATTAACAGATGCCTGCACTGCAGTTTCTTTAAAAAAAAGAAAAAAACCCACAACCACAACCCACAGAGAACACAATCAATCAATAAGAAAAGTGAAAATCATGAAGGCTTTCAGTGCAAAATCAGATGTTATTTACTATTAAAAACTGGCATCATCATCCTATATTAAAAACGTTCTGTACTCAACACAGTACTTCCTCCTTAAAACTGTCACGATTCCCAAAGTTGTTTCTCCAGCTGGCTATTTCAGTTGATGAAGTTCAAGTAGCGATGCCACTTTTCATAGCATTGGGGACACTCACATAGACGCTGCACAAGAATAGTGCAGATCTCACTAACTGCACTGATAGAACAAGGTACAGGAAAGGCTCTTTAGACCCCCACTGCTTCCAACTACAAAAAAGAATCAGAAGTGTTCAGGAAGACAATAGCAGGCTGAATGGCTGCCCTATATTTTTATACTCCTCTTTGTGATACGGATGTGCCAGGCTCTCAGCAAATTCCCATTTTGGGAATGAATTATTTGATAAACTAATCAGCACCTTATTGCTGCCTCAAGGCACAGGGATGTTCAAACAAATTAACTAGGAAACAACCTACAATGTAGCATGGCAAGAAGTGGTTTATCTAATCTGAAGGTAAAAGATAAAGCAAGCTCATGGTGTAATGCTTTACTAGAACAGCTGAATGGCCTTCTATTAATGAGATTGGGGGACATATGTCCGCGTAGATTACCCATGAAAGTAACTTTTGCATCTATATGTATCCAAACAAAAGTCATTTCATCTTAATTGGACTTCCTGGAGCACTCAAATCCCATTTCACATAATGTGTTCACCTCTCCTGATGGAGATAATGCTCCATGAAAACATTATCCCAGTATATCAACTTTTTGGCTGCCCTACTCCTGGTGAATAGTCTAACACTAACTACTGTACAATAACTTGGATTATTGTTGATCCATAGCATTGTTCTAAACTTTTTGGGAAAATATGCTAGAATCAGCTTCAGTAAAATGTGGGGGAACGGCATAACTTGGAACAGGTGGAACACTGTTCCCAAGATTGATGAAAACTTACTTCCCATCTATCCAGAATTAGCATTTTGACTATATACAAACATCACATTCTTTTAACTCATTCACCCTCCTTCCTCCTCCCAGCTCCTTCATTGGAAAATCCCATCAACATTCCAGGGCTGCTTGGCGCAGGACATTTTCTATGGAAATTTGGACCAACTACAACTGAATACAATCAAAGGACTTTCAAAAGTCAAAGCTAGGCCTCATCATACTCAGGCCCAGTCCTGTGAGGTGCTGAGTGCCCTCAACACTTATGAAAATGGTGGGAATTGTGGGTACTTGCAGAGTTGGATATCAAGAGTAAAACTCCGACTCCTGTGAAGTTCATGGCAAAACTTCCACTGACTTCATCAGAGCCAGGATTTCACTGCTGGACTCCAAGACCAAAATTTCTAAAAACCAGAACCTAAAGTTTGGGTGTTAAATCCATATTCAGCCTCCTAAATAAGTTTCTGCTAGGTGTTCAGTATTTTTGAAAATTAGACCATTTATTTAAGAGCCTGGGGTTTTCAATGGTCCCTAAAGGAGCTAAGTTCCCAAATCCTGTTAAGAGTCAATGAAAGTTGGACACAGGCATCTAACTTCCTTGAACACCTTGGGAAATCTCACTCTTAATTATAGATTCAGGAGCCTAACTTCAAGGCTCGGATGTTTGGTAATCTTGGCCCAAGTTGGTTTGGTCATGTGCTTGTACGTCAGACCTGACCCTGTAACTGTCTCTGTATCAAAGTGATAGATTTTCAAGTCCAGAAGGGCCAATGACGACTGACATCTGACCTCCTTCATAAACCAGTATCAAACTATTGTACTGCATCATGGCTTCCATTAAAAACTTACCCAAAAAGAAATGAAAAGTACTAAACATTTCTGCATAAAGCCACATGAAGACTTACAGTAGCCTTGGTTGTAGGACTGATCCTGTTCTGCAGAATGCCACTTAGATGACGTCTTCTGTTGGTAAGCTATTTTTTAAAATTGTTTGGTATATTGGGCAAAGAAAAATGCAAAGAACTGACATTTAATTTCAATGAGACATTTTTAAATTTAACCATTAATAGTAGTTTTGCTTTAAAATGATTGATGCATATAAATCTATATGGCAAGTTATAGATTACCAATTGTGTATCCCATAGGTAAGAACAAAAGAAAATTCATTATTACATTTCATTCATCAAACATTTAATAAGAATGTCATTACTTAATCCTCTCTGCCTTATAACTATGAACAATAGGCTACTCCGTTGGCCTTCAGTTTGACCTAAGACCAAAACATAAATGCATAACTTCAGTGACAAATTACTCCTTTTTTATAATTGCCTAATGAAATGGGGAAAAAAATCTGATAGTCCATAAAGGCTAAAAACATATCAGTGATAACTACACTTAGCGTTTACTAAAAAATTGCTGTTTTTATGGAAATATTCAAGTCTCCACTCCATTTCATACACTTCCTCCAAAAATAACACCCTTAGAGAGAGGAACTAAAGGGCACAGGAATATATCACTGAATAACTGTGACTTTGTTGATGCATTCATCCATATGATTTATACAGATGACAATGTTTCTTTTTAAAAAAATCAAAACGTTAAATACCTGCAATGATATACCATGCCATATTACCCATCCAAAGACAATTTTATTTCAGTTTAAAAAACAAAAAAAACCAAACCACACTCACACAAAAAACCCTGTAGGTTTATTCACAAAGTCTGATTTTGATTCTCCATAATAAATTCTGTTCAAAAAGGACCCCAGAATGGATTCTTCAGCTTTGTCTTCATTGCAAAGAAAGAGGTGTCATTTTTTAAATTGAGTTAGCTATCTCAATTAAAATCTCTAGAGGAGAGAAAGCACAGGTGAATTTTACGTTGAGGTCAATCCTATACCTTCCTCCCACCCCTACCCTCTGCAACCTGAGGCTTACTTTGTCTAGTTGTATCAAGATAACATTTACCTCTGTGTTGTCTCCACTAGATATCTTGATGTAAAATCCTATCTCAAATTAGCTATCTTGATGTAAAAAAACCACACTTTTTTTGCAGTGAAAACATAGCCTCTATTATCAAAATCCAGGTCCCAATTTTATTCCATTTTTAAACACTTTTCCATCCATTTCAGCATCACAGCTATGCCCATTTCTTCTGGATGAAGAATCCTCCACGCGCTGTCTCACACCAACAGTCTTTTTAAAGCTTTTTACCTAACACGTTTGATCAAACTACAGGCTTTTTTGAAAGCTGTTCATTCCTGTAATCCTCTCTAAAGTATGTGAGCTCGCGGGGATCAACCACCAGAAAGGAACACTTTTTAAAAGCAAAATTTCAAAGCGCTGTGTACAAATTGCTAGCCAGGAGATAATACAGACTTCTCAAATTACTGAGAGTCACCAGCCACATTTCTGCACAATGGGCACTTTAAAAACCACACACACACACACACACCCCTCAAGGACACACTTCTTCTGCAATGTGGAACCTCTACATTTGTGTCAGACAAAAAGTTTCCTGGAATATTTTGTGCGATTAAAGGGAGTGCCAGTAACCATTAGCTTTAACAAAGCATGATGGGTTTTCCCTCTGCAAATTATAATAAAGACAGTGGTACCATAATAGTCTGATGCAATAGTTCAACAACTTAAATGGATGTTGTATCTCATGAGCAAACCCAGAGGAAAAGCAACTGAGACACTTACAGTGACTGGTGCACCCAACTATAGAGGCCTTAGCTGGCATATATTACCTACTAACAACATAGTCTGACAGCCTTTCTAAGTGCAATGCAATTACCAAAAACATACTCATGGTAGACAAAATACTGAGTACCTGCTTCTATTTACAAGAAGTAACCTAGCCTTCTTTAACTTGCCAAATATGTGTAGGCTTCAAGTGCCTCATTTGACCCATGAGGATTGCGTGATTAGCGTCTTATTAAAGAACATGGAAGTCAGTCCTGCAAATCAAGGGGGATAACTCCCTTACATGCTCTGCTAGATTGCGGATGAGATTGCCAAACACCTTGCAGCGTTACATCTCTGTTGTTAATTTTTTTCTTTTATTTCAACTTCAGATATCTCTGAAAATAACTAATGGCATTTGCTTAGAAATTACAGATTCCTTTACTGGGTAGATATACATCTTTCTATATACAGATGCAGAATCCAATTTGTATTGGAATCAGGGTGTAATGGGGTACACTCACCACAAGGGCACCTCTTTCTGTATGCTCGGGGGATTAGCTCCTTCCAGGTCCAATTTCCGCTTCTACTGGTCATTCACGTGCCCTGCCACCTCTCTCTCTCTCCCCATGACTCAGAGTAGTCTCTCTTTATGGCTTGGCCCGCCGGCCAGATCACTATAGTGCCCCCTTCCGGGGAACCAAAGTCCTATTGGAAAGCTGTCCCAGGCAGTCTTCTGTTCCACTGCCCAGTCTGCACCGCTTCCCCAGTGGCTGGTGGGGGAAACCCAGGCCTTCCCACTACTCCAGGTTCCAGGTGGGGACCCTGTATCTGGCAAGTGGTCTGCTTTTTCCCAGACCATGTTGCTATTTCCCTGGATACCTTCCTCCATCTTCTGGTTCCCTCGTTCTGGGTTTACCAGCTCAAACTTCCTCATCCCAGGGAGTAATTGCAGACTGCTTAACTCCATAACCCTACACACCCACTCCTTTCTCCAAGGAAGTGACTGCAGACTACTTCCCCTTGCAGGCTTTTTCTGCTGCTGCCAACTTCCTGTCTTTACACCAGTCCTGCCTGTTCCTTCTCAGCTGGGCTCCATCATCCATCAGTCTTTCAATTCCTGGGTCTCCTCCAGGAGCAGCCTATCAGGTTAATTAACCTAATTTTACCTGCTCTGCCTTAGGTGGGGTGGACTCCCCATCACACAGGGATTGTGTTTTCTTTTATGCTAAGCAAGCATCTGGCCATTTGGGGCTCCTAATAAACAAGAGTAAAATCATTTTAAACCTGGGCTGTCTACAATGCTTACCTTGTGGAAGTTACTGGTATGCTGTTTTCATGAGCATCAAAACAATTTTACTTCAGGACTTTTAAAGGCAAACATTTTCTCTTTAGGAGACAGTTTCTGGTAAAAGATCAGTGCAGATCATGAGACTTTTAACCACATTTGAAAATTTACATTTGATTAATATGTATCACTTCTTCCAGCAAACTATAATTAAATTAAGTGTCAAAGTGTGAAAAAGTTACTTTCTTAAATTAACAATTTTACACACACTTCATTTATGGCTTTCACATGATTTTTGCTCAATTTGCTTGAAAAAAAGTTTTATTCTTATTATTATTTATAGCTCTATTTTTGCAAACATATTCCAGTCTCATTTGGAAATATCTCAGCCTTATTTTATATACACATACCAATAGCTTGTGCTCTGCAGATAGACTAGTGCCTGTGAGGAAGCACAAAACCCAAAAAAGCTATGTAGTATCAACCTGGCTTATGTTAATACAAAGTTTCAAGAGTAGTTATTAGTTTGATTTAATGTAGTATATCCACCAAAATCCATCAGAAAAGTTACAAAAAGGTTAGGGAAGTTTATTCTCTTGATGTGCATTTTTAACTTCCTGTAGTGTTAACTAGAGTTAAGGACACATGCTGGGAGCAGACAGATCTGTGGCATCACATCAGTAGAGGCAACAGATTGTTGCAAATCTTATACTTGCCCTATCTGTTCAAAACCAAACAAAAATAACTCTCTTCCTCTTTTCTGGGTCTATGAAAATTATGTACCGGATCTTGTACTGCTGAAATTATTAGCAAAGATTCCACACGTCCTTTGTTCTGATGGTCCAGAAATCTTTAAAAGCTATCTGAAGGCTTACTATGCAATACAAGGAAAGCTCTTTTCTGTAGATAACTCAAGCTCTTTAGTTTTCAGAAGAGTTGGACCCATGTCACAAAGGTTAGATGCAGAGATGGACGTTACCTAAATTTGGGTGTATTTCACTTCATCGCTGATTTATAGAGCTATCAATCCAGCAATAAATACACTGAAAAAGCATAAGCAAAAAAAAATTTCAGCACTTATTTCCACCACTCCTGACAAGGAAGCCAGCATATCATCAGTGGAACTGCTATTGATGAACCTAACCATGAAAGATAATAATTAAAGAGATTTTTATTTTGAAAGACAGAGCTAAATAATATTAAAACCACAGCAGTATTTTCCCATCCATTTGCTGGAACCTCCCTCCTCTTTCAGACCTTGAATGAAACCCAGGGTATTCAACAGTACTTTAAAATAGAGACTTTAAGTTACCTTCAAGTTATTAAAAGACAGCATGCACTGAGAAAAGGAGTACTTGTGGCACCTTAGAGACTAACCAATTTATTTGAGCATGAGCTTTCGTTTCAGAGTAACAGCCGTGTTAGTCTGTATTCGCAAAAAGAAAAGGAGTACTTGTGGCACCTTAGAGACTAACCAATTTATTTGACCCATGAATACAGCCATTAATGTTAGATTTTAATACAGTTCTCTGTATTTAATTTTAAAAGATGTAATGCAGACCAAACCAAAGTAAGAGTCTTCCAATCACATTTTTCCCCACAAAGCCACACTTTTGCAAACCTTCAAATAGAAACAGCAATTGAGGAGCAAGTAACTTGAACTTTGCATTGAACATATCGAAGAGGTGAGAGAAAGTATTTTCATGCTTCAGTAGTAGAGTTACCATTAATACCAAAGAAAGACTATTTTGAGCATTCCATATTGCCCTCACTGAGGAGAAACTTGGAAATTTAAAAAGGAAAATACAAGTAAGTGGCTTATATCACATTGCTCTGCTGAGCACACGTGCCTGGTCTTTTAGGTAGGTAAATTCAGACCAAGTGCATGCTGCAAAAACTGTTTCTTTTGTGGTCAGCCCCCATCCACGCTCTGTTATACCAATCTGCTGTTTGTGAGACTAGTGAGAACATAATGTTTCCTTCATTTGGGTTCTTCCAGTCACCTCAGAGCTGGCATGAGTCACCTTTGAAAAGGCAAGAGCAAAGGAGTGTTCACTACAACCTTCAAATCAGGAATTACAATATTGGCCACAGCAGATCGTTTCTTTACCTAAGCATCACTCTTATGTTTTCCAGATTTTAGTGGAATAAAGGAATTCTAATAAAGGTTCAGGATAAAGAACATGGTGCCAAAAATTCCATAATGGACAAAAAAAGTTGGTTTACACAAGTTCTTCTTTGTAACAGAAGAAAAATCTGTAAGGTGCAACAGCCGATTTGCCTCGAAAAATAGCAGAAAGACTCCCTTTGAGGCTGTGACCAGGATTATTCTCCATGAAGGTGCTTAGTAGTTGAAGAACTAGTGGTCTGAACCCTGAAGAGCTCTTTGGCCTCAAGGATTAAAATGAGATACTTTAAAGATCTGAGGGGGAGGGAGAATCCCATATTGCCAGAAGCAGCAGGAGGAAGCCATTACTGTTACTTATACAATCTATTCTTGCTGAGACTGTTGCCCAATATAGTTTACAAAATTTCAGTTGGAAATGCATTAGTGGCTGAACAGTGAGCAGCTTCTAAGGGGTAAATAGAAAAAATAAATTAAAAACCTAGCTTCGAAGCTTCAAATGTTATTGAACGGCTACTGCAATCCCCACAGTCAGCAGTCTATAACCTTTTAAAATCCAAAGAAACCTTTTCTGAAATGTGAAGATTTCATTTGATTTTGGTTTAAGAAACTTTTTATGGATTCAGTTCAAATGAAGCAGATGACAATTAGTTCAAATACAAAAGCATCCTTCCACACTTACAGAATGGGAAGATGAAGGAAAAAAAAAAGGACATATATAAAGTGCAATTTCCAGGCTGCTTTTTATTTGGAAATGAAACGGATTCCCTGCTCGTTACATAGCACTCGCAAATGCTTACTTAAACTTTTTTATTGTTTCAGAATGTTTAATAGCCATATAAAATTATTCAGTCTATTTCTACGTGAACGCATTTGTGTTCTTTACATTTTAAAATAATGAAAAGAATAGAATGCACTAAAAAGGATACTGGCATAAACACAGTATCCCGTCACTCGTTGTAGGTGGACCTCTTACCCTTTTTTCCTCCCAATTTAATTTTTACTGAAGGTTCTTCTGCACCATGAGAGAGAGACTAAAGGCCCAGGCAGTGTAATGTTACACAGATACCGGCAAGAGGGTATGAGAATGGGGAAACTCTTCAAGGTTGATTTCATAATGTTTGCTCAAGAAGAATGGAAGTCAGAAAAGAAGGAAGGTGTGCAGCCTCCCAACTCTGCTGACCTGGGAGATCCACAGCGCATGCAGCTGCCTCCAGTCCTGCAGAGCACCTCTGCTCCCTCCGCCTGCCCCCACTCTCCCCCTTGGTGCAGTGTTGCCTGCAAGAGCCAGCAGCCACCTTATGCCTGTGCACAGCAAACCTCTCTGAGATGGGTGTGGATGCTGATTCAGACAGGATTAACATAGGAATAAGTATCTGCTCTCTGAACCTTCAGTTTGCCTCAACCCACAGTCCCTACGGAGCTTGATCCCCACAGAGAAGGAAAGAAGCAATGTTATGTAAGTGACAGTTTTGCTCTTCTAACCTTACTGTATTGGCCTTGGAGACTGGCCACAGCAGCATCCCTTGTACTCCCGGAATGCTTTACATGTGTCTGCATACTATACACAGTTCTATTTAAGAATTAAACACTCATGAATGGTGCCAGACTGAGAGCCCTGAACACTGCTATTGATGAACAGATCAGGCAGCTTATGGCGGAGAGCAGTGCAAACTTTCCCATAGCACCCTGATCGTACGCCTCAACCCTGTTCTGCTTTTCAAGGTGTCCCACTTCTGTTCAGTTTTCCATATTCAGTCTGTTCCTGGCCTTACAGACTGTTAACAAGGGTCCCAATTAGGGACAGTGGGGAAAGTGATTTTTTTTTTTTTTAAATCCATCTGTAATTGTACTTGGGAGCACAACCCATTTCAAAGAGAACAGCCACCATCCTATGTGGTAGAGACTACCAGTCACTTCTGATTTGAGCCAGATTTGAACCAACAACCTACAGGCTGCTGAGGATGTAAAGTCTCTGTATCTTATTACCAAACTCCTAAACTTTTAGGCCCTTACATGCTACTGAAATCTAAGTTAAGTATTACATTAATACAAGACATGTAATTAGACTGTTGGTTGTCTATTAGAACAGAAACTGGCCATATTTACTATGAGATCATGTATTTTTGTGTTTGTTATTCCTGATATTCCAGATTGTCATATTTCTTTCTAAGTCTTCTATTCTCCATCATGCTTTGTTTGCTCAATCAACTATTCTGTGGGCTGATAGCTTTGCACCATTTTCTTAAAGTTACTCTTATTTGCTTCAGTTAAGGATGCAAAAATCCATTTGTTTGCTGATGAGTTTAAAGAATCAGTGTCCAGAAGGCAACAAATGCACAGATTTGGAGAAGGGGAAAATTAAATTTCTAGCACAGCAAAGAAGCTCTTATCATACATCAACTGGAAAGCTTTAATTTTGGTTAGTGCGAGAAATTGGAAGCTGGCTGCTACCCTTTAAAAATCCTGCACTTTCTGGTTTCTGCAGGCCTTTTGGGGTGTCTATTGAAAATTTTATTTGAAGCAATATTAATAGCAGAGTGGGATGTGCTTCTGACATCTGTCCCATTCAGAATCAGCTACATTTCCGAGCAGTTCTTTAGCCTATTTAAGACAAAATATCACACATAGTGTCAAACTCACCTTACCTGCAGAAGGCCTGAGTAATCAACAGGTGAATTGTGGGCTTAGTACACAGGGCATTCAGCATCACCCCACCATTCCAACCTGGGCCACCACTCCGACATAGAGGCTGGAACAACATCTGCCTCCCTTCTGCTCTGGGTGTTCAGCTCCCTTCATTAATGTAGATGCCACAGGCCTGCTCCCAATACCCTGCCTTCAGGCAGGCCCCGGTGGGGCCAACAGGAAGTCCCCTCCAGGGCGTGCAAGAGGGTATAGCTGCTCTGCGTGCACCTCCCTCCACCCCGATCAGTGATGCTGTCCCCATACACCGCAGAGAGAACAGAATGTCAACTATGTGAATCTGGGAGGAGGATTCTGCCCTATTAGATTTTCCCGCAGGAGTGAGGAGTTGGAGTGGATTAAGTCATCTGTATACATCTTCTGCCAGATATTATTCAGAGGCTCTTTTGGAGAAATTCTTCAAGTGGAGAGAGAGAGAGTGTATCTAGCTGCCAGCTCTGACTCAAGGATTTATTTACTACAGATGAGAATGAGAGTTAGAATGGAGAAAGCTAAAATTTGTCACACAGACAACTGAAGGCTGTTGTGGGAATGAAGCAATATGGTTGGGTGACTGGAACCAGAGCAAAGAAACTCCCGTGTTTTATTCCTGACTTGGACACTGACTTGACCGGTTGACCTTGAACAAATCACTCAAATTTACATCCCTGTAAGGCAATACTTATGTAAGTTGTGCACAATGCAAGGGGTGCAAAATCTAGCCCTTAACCTCCATGTACCACAGGATGGATATACAGGAGATTATAGTAATACAGGAGCATTGTGATGATTAACTAACTCCTATTTGTAAAGTGTTTACAAGCTTTTATGCCTTTTTTACCCATTTTAAGTTAGTGACATTCTTTAATTTTACTTGTCTGGTTATCCCATTTCAATAGGCTATGGAAGCAGTACTAGTGGCTGTAGGTCTTCCATATGCTTTTTATTCCTAGAATTTGCATTCTTAAAGCTGCGGTTCACGCCATGTATCTTTGGTATCTGTCCTAGTTATTTTGGATTTGACCAGATGTCGGACGAAAGCCACATTGCAGCTTTTCACCCCAAAACCAGAGGTGTGGAACATCTTGTTTGGTTAGAAACATCCTATTATATTTTTAAAACATGAGTTCTCATTAACAAGCTAGCTACAAAGATGACTGGGCTTTTTGTGCCTAAAATGTGCCTCACTCCTAAGGTGAGGCTCCACAATAGCCCCACGTTATCCAGTCATTAAATTAGTCTAATATTTTCTGCCATGCTATATGGCAGTTCAGGGACTTCAGGGGACTGAGTATTTTAGAGGCTGGATTCCAGCCTCTCGTATTCTAGTCCCTGTGTATAGCTTTGTGAAAGTCAGCATGAGGAGAATAATTCTGGTCTGCATTAAAGCTGATATCTCAGCTAGGCAGTGCACAGGAGGTCTAGATCCTCCAGCATAGGCTCTCCCCAGCCTTCAGAATCACATCAATCCCACTACCATTCTTTGAAAGCTTCTGGGGGCTTCCTATGGAATGCAGAGAAAGCTCAGTTCAGTGAAGAACTCAAATTTTTCATTTTCTAGCACAGATGGGCCCATGCCACAACGTTTAGATGCAGAGCTGGACATCACCTAAATTTGGGGGTGTTTGGAGAAAGGAATCCTATTTGACTTCATCTCTGATTTCTAGAGCTGTCCACCCAGCAATAAATACATTGGACAATCATAAGAAAGCAAAGTTTAAAATTTCAGCACTTATTTCCTGACCCAAGCCCACAAGAAAGCCAGCAGGTGATCAGTGGAACTTTGTTTCTCTGCTATTGATGAACCTAACCATGAAAGGTAATAACTAAAGAGAGATTTTTCCCTTTTGTTGTTGTTGAAAGACCCAAATAATATTAAAACTACAAAAGAATTTCTCCATTCATTTGTAGGAACCTCCCCTCGCCATTTATAAATTTCACCTCTCAGATTGCTTTGTATGGACAGTTTCGTATATTCAGTAAACAAGATCCTGACCACGGACTTCCAGTTTGCCTTCCAACACGTAACATAGGATTACCACAGGACTCTATCTGCTACCCATAAACTCTTTAAGTACCACTGCACGTGGACACACTGAATATTATTTTTTTCTCTACTGTAGCGTAACTTACTTTAAGAAGGTACAAGTCGGGCCAGTGGATCTACACCAGTTTAAATTCATTGACCAAACCTTCCACGTGGAGGGTAGTAAAGGCATTAGCCATGGGGGCTACTACAGCCGTAATTCAGTGCATATGCCCACACTGCAGCTGGGAGGTGTGATTCCCAGAGCACGCAGTCAGACCCACTCTAGCTCAGCTTAACCTAGCATGCTAAAAATAGCAGTGTGGATTGTTGTGGCACTGGCAGCGGCTCAGCTCAGACCCAAGGGGTGAGGAGAGCCTGGACTTGGGTGGCTAGTCAGTGCTGCAACGTCCACACTGCTATTACTTTGAGCTTAGCTGGCATGAATCTGTCTACCCGTGCTGAGAATCACTCCTCCCAGCTGCAGTGTGGGGCTAAGCCCTGGTCTACACTAGGACTTTAGGTCGAATTTAGCAGCGTTAAATCGATGTAAACCTGCACCTGTCCACACGATGAAGCCCTTTTTTTTCGACTTAAAGGGCTCTTAAAATCGATCTCCTTACTCCACCCCTGACAAGTGGATTAGCGCTTAAATCAGCCTTGCCGGGTCGAATTTGGGGTACTGTGGACACAATTCGATGGTATTGGCCTCCGGGAGCTATCCCAGAGTGCTCCATTGTGACCGCTCTGGACAGCACTCTCTGGACAGCACTCTCAACTCAGATGCACTGGCCAGGTAGACAGGAAAAGAACCGCGAACTTTTGAATCTCATTTCCTGTTTGGCCAGCCCAGCGTGGCAAGCTGCAGGTGACCATGCAGAGCTCATCAGCAGAGGTGACCATGCAAAGTTCATCAGCAGAAGTGACCATGATGGAGTCCCAGAATCACAAAAGAGCTCCAGCATGGACTGAATGGGAGGTATGGGATCTGATCTCTGTATGGGGAGAGGAATCCGTGCTATCAGAACTCCGTTCCAGTTTTCGAAATGCCAAAACCTGTGTCAAAATCTCCCAGGGCATGAACAACAGAGGCCATAACAGGGACCCGAAGCAGTGCCGCATGAAACTTAAGGAGCTGAGGCAAGCCTACCAGAAAACCAGAGAGGTGAAAGCCGCTCTGGGTCAGAGCCCCAAACATGCTGCTTCTCTGATGAGCTGCATGCCATTTTAGGGGGTTCAGCCACTACTACCCCAGCCGTATTGTTTGACTCCTTCAATGGAGATGGAGGCAACACGGAAGCAAGTTTTGGGGACGAAGAAGATGATGATGAGGAGGAGGTTGTAGATAGCTCACAGCAAGCAAGCGGAGAAACCGGTTTTCCTGACAGCCAGGAACTGTTTCTCACCCTGGACCTGGAGCCAGTACCCCCCGAACCCACCCAAGGCTGCCTCCTGGACCCGGCAGGCGGAGAAGGGACCTCCGGTGAACGTACCTTTTAAAATACTATACATGGTTTAAAAGCAAGCATGTGAAAGGATTACTTTGCCCTGGCATTCGCGGCTCTCCTGGTTGTACTCCCAAAGCCTTTGCAAAAGGTTTCTGGGGAGGGCAGCCTTATTGCGTCCTCCATGGTAGGACACTTTACCACTCCAGGCCAGTAACACGTACTCAGGAATCATTGTACAATAAAGTATTGCAGTGTATGTTTGCTGGTGTTCAAACAACATCCGTTCTTTATCTCTCTGTGTTATCCTCAGGAGAGTGAGATATAATTCATGGTCACCTGGTTGGAATAGAGTGCTTTTCTTAAGGGGACACTCAGAGGTGCCCGTTCCTGCTAGGCTGTTTGCCTGTGGCTAAACGGAAATGTTCCCCGCTGTTAGCCACGGGGAGGGAGGAGGGTTGAAGGGGTAGCCACGCGGTGGGGGGAGGCAAAATGCGACCTTGTAACGAAAGCACATGTGCTATGTATGTAATGTTAACAGCAAGGTTTACCCTGAAAGAATGTAGCCACTGTTTTATAAAATGTGTCTTTTTAAATACGGCTATCCCTTTTTTTTTCTCCACCAGTGGCATGTGTTTCAATGATCACAGGATCTTCTCCTTCCCAGAGGCTAGTGAAGATTAGAAAGAAAAAAAAATGCACTCATGATGAAATGTTCTCTGAGCTCATGCTGTCCTCCCGCACTGACAGAGCACAGACGAATGCGTGGAGGCAAATAATGTCAGAGTGCAGGAAAGCACAAAATGACCGGGAGGAGAGGTGGCAGGCTGAAGAGAGTAAGTGGTGGGCTGAAGACAGGGCTGAAGCTCAAGTGTGGCGGCAGCGTGATGAGAGGAGGCAGGATTCAATGCTGAGGCTGCTGGAGGATCAAACCAGTATGCTCCAGTGTACGGTTGAGCTGCAGCAAAGGCAGCTGGAGCACAGACTGCCACTACAGCCCCTGTGTAACCAACCGCCCTCCTCCCCAAGTTCCATAGCCTCCTCACCCAGACACCCAAGAACGCGGTGAGGGGGCCTCCGGCTAACCAGTCACTCCACCACAGAGGATTGCCCAAAAAACAGAAGGCTGGCATTCAATAAATTTTAAATTTCAAAACTTTTAAAGTGCTGTGTGGCATTTTCCTTCCCTCCTCCACCACCTCTCCTGGGCTACCTTGGTAGTCATACCCCTATTTGTGTGACGAATGAATAAAGAATGCATGAATGTGAAGCAACAATAAAGAATGCATGAATGTGAAGCACTGCAAGCAGTGATCGAAGGGAGGAGGGGAGGGTGGTTAGCTTAAAGGGAAGTAGAGTGAACCAAGGAGCGGGGGGTTTCATCAAGGAGAAACAAACAGAACTTTCACACCGTAGCCTGGCCAGTCATGAAACTGGTTTTCAAAGCTTCTCTGATGCGTACCGCGCCCTCCTATGCTCTTCTAACCGCCCTGGTGTCTGGCTGCGTGTAACCAGCAGCCAGGCAATTTGCCTCAACCTCCCACCCCGCCATAAACGTCTGCCCCTTACTCTCACAGATATTGTGGAGCGCACAGCAATCAGTAATAACAGTGGGAATATTGGTTTCGCTGAGGTCTAAGCGAGTCAGTAAACTGCGCCAGCGCGCCTTTAAACGTCCAAATGCACATTCTACCACCATTCTGCACTTGCTCAGCCTGTAGTTGAACAGCTCCTGACTACTGTCCAGGCTGCCTGTGTACGGCTTCATGAGCCATGGCATTAAGGGGTAGGCTGGGTCCCCAAGGATAACTATAGGCATTTCAACATCCCCAACAGTTATTTTCTGGTCTGGGAATAAAGTCCCTTCCTGCAGCTTTTGAAACAGACCAGAGTTCCTGAAGATGCGAGCGTCATGTACCTTTCCCAGCCATCCCACGTTGATGTTGGTGAAACGTCCCTTGTGATCCACCAGAGCTTGCAGCACCATTGAAAAGTACCCCTTGCGGTTTATGTACTCGCCGCTTGGTGCTCCGGTGCAAAGATAGGGATATGGGTTCCGTCTATGGCCCCACCACAGTTAGGGAATCCCATTGCAGCAAAGCCATCCACTATGACCTGCACATTTCCCGGGGTCACTACCCTTGATATCAGCAGATCTTTGATTGCATGGGCTACTTGCATCACAGCAGCCCCCATAGTAGATTTGCCCACTCCAAATTGATTCCCAACTGACCGGTAGCTGTCTGGCATTGCAAGCTTCCACAGGGCTATCGCCACTCGCTTCTCAACTGTGAGGGCTGCTCTCATCTTGGTATTCATGCGCTTCAGGGCAGGGGAAAGCAAGTCACAAAGTTCCATGAAAGTGCCCTTACGCATGCGAAAGTTTCTCAGCCACTGGGAATCGTCCCAGACCTGCAACACTATGAGGTCCCACCAGTCTGTGCTTGTTTCCCGAGCCCAGAATCAGCTTTCCACAGCATGAACCTGCCCCATTAGCACCATGATGCATGCATTGACAGGGCCCATGCTTTCAGAGAAATCTGTGTCCATGTCCTGATCACTCACGTGATGGCGCTGACGTCGCCTCCTCGCCCGGTATCGCTTTGCCAGGTTCTGGTGCTGCATATACTGCTGGATAATGCGTGTGGTGTTTAATGTGCTCCTAATTGCCAAAGTGAGCTGAGCGGCCTCCATGCTTGCCTTGGTATGGCGTCCGCTCAGAAAAGAGGCGCAGAACGATTGTCTGCCGTTGCTCTGACGGAGGGAGGGGCGACTGACGACATGGCTTACAGGGTTGGCTTACAGGGAATTAAAATCAACAAAGGGGGTGGCTTTACATCAATGAGTATTTCAGGCAGGACTTCACGGAGGGTACCAATAAGAAATGGTGCACCTAAGTAATTGTTCTTATTGGAACAAGCAGGTTGGTCTGGCCTCTGATTGATACATGGCTAGATTTACCTCGCTGCATCTTTTCTGTGAGTGACTGCAGTGTGACCTAGAGGAATGAGTCCCCTAAATGGGGGAGGGGAGGAAGCAAATGAGTACAAAACAAATCTGGTCTATTTCTTGTTTTGATCCACTCCATCTATCTTTTACATCTTTGGCTGGCAGCGGACGGTGCAGAAGGACTGCAAGCCATCCACAATTCATGGCTGCTTGGCAGAAGATGGTACAGTAGGACTGCTAGCAGTCCGTATCGCCTGCCTGCTCACCATAAGATGGTTCAATAGGACTGAGTGCAGGACTAAAGAGAATGACCTGGTCAAGTCATTTCTAATGTAGTCCCTGCACCCATGTCTGCCCAGGCGCTCCTGGCCGACGTAGCCAGGAGCACCTCGGACATGAAGATGACGGCTACCAGTCCTACTGCACCGTCTGCTGCCACAAGGCAAGAGATTGCTGCTGCTGTGTAGCAAAGCAGTACCACATCTGCCAGCACCCAGGAGACATAGGGTGACGGTTACCTCAGCGGGCTCCATGATTGCCGTGGTATGGTGTCTGCACAGGTAACTCAAGAAAAAAGGCACGAAACGATTGTCTGCTGCTGCTTTCACGGAGGGAGGGAGGGAACGGGGGCCTGACGATATGTACCCAGAACCACCCGTGACAATGTTTTAGCCCCATCAGGCATTGGGATCTCAACCCAGAATTCCAATGGGCAGCGGATACTGCGGGAACTGTGGGATAGCTACCCACAGTGCAACGCTCCGAAAGTCGACTCTAGCCTCGGTACTGTGGAAGCACTCCGCCGAGTTAATGCACTTAGAGCATTTTCTGTGGGGACACACACACTCGAATATATAAAACCGATTTCTACAAAACCGACTTCTATAAATTCGACCTAATTTTGTAGTGTAGACATACCCTAAGATTCCTTCTTTCCCAGACCCCAACTGATCTGCTCTCTGCACTTCCCATGTGGTTTAGCTGGGCAGAGGGGAGAGGATTCATCCTTAGAGAAGGAGTGAAATCATTAATGTGACTTGCATTCCATCCCCACATGGGGTTGGCAGAAGGTCTCTCATCTTTGCTCCTATCCATCATAAGATTTTAAGCAGAATTAAACAATCCAACCTGTTTGCCAGAAGCAGCAATGGGCTGATGTATACATACCAACAATGGTAATCAGTCAGTGCTGCAAAGGAAGAGAAGGAATAGGAATGGGAAAACAAGAGCTCTCACCAATCCAAAACTCCATGATTATTCCAGGAGAATGCTAAAAAGCTTTGCTTTTTTCCTACCTGCCAGTCTGCTTCTCTCATGTACTTACCCCCGTTCTATTCATGAAAGTTTTCATTGTGTAAAAAGGCCTGGCTCAAGCTTCTACTTTCTCTGTAGCTACAAGAGCCCAATTCTCTGAGCACGCATCTCCCATTGACTTCAACAGGCACTGAGGAACCACAAACCCTTGGAGGAGGCATTTGGCACTTACTCACATGCCTGCAGACTGTGCCCAATACCACAAACCTTACACTCCTGAGTAATCTTGAGGTGGGGTGGGGTGGGGTGGGGATACCCTGTTTCATGAAAACTTGGTGCCAAATCAGGAATTTTCCCTTATTCAAAATGGTCACTCTCTCTTAATTACTGCCAATGGGGATGAAGCAAGATGGCCACCATTTCCCTGTAGTCTACCCGTATGTGGAAATGCAGTGCTGCCAACTCCTGTGACTTGATCGCGAGTCACAGGATTTTGGCACCTGCAGAAAGAACTGTTGTGATGATGCAAAAAATCTCCTCTGGTCTTGTAGTTTTCAGGGCTGGCCATGCAGAGAGAGAGAGAGAGAGAGAGAGAGCTGTGCATGAGACCATCGGGGCTGAGAACACAGACCTGCCCTGCCTTCATGTATGACCCTATAACAGAGAGAAGGTCCTGGGGCAGCAGGACACAGAGGATGAGGAAGTTGGGAACATGGTGCTTCTGGGACTCAGGCAAGGGGAAAGTCCTGGGGCAGTGGGAGCAGAGGGAGTTGGGGAAGTGGTTCTGCATCCCAGGTAGAGAAGTCCCGGGGCAACAGGATGCGGAGACGTGTTGTTGTTGGGTTAAGACAGTAACAGGAAATGAATGGCGTTTTCCCTCTCTTAGGGGTGGAGAAATGGTAAGTGAAGTTTCCATCTGAGCAGCCAAAGAGAAGCGTGCATTTAAAGGTTGACTTTTCAGTGTGAAATTATCACACATGCGTTGGCAGAGGAATAGAGGGGAGTTAAAAAGTCAAAACACAGAATAAAAAACATGATTTTGGGGGCCAGTCTCATGATTTTTGAGGTCTTGAGGCTAGCAGTACTGCTCATACTACCAGTCTCATTGCAGGCATTGCACTGGGATACCGCATGTGAATAAGAGTTCCGAACCAATACTTGCTGGGAGTTACTGGGAAACACCTACTGGTACATTATTCATGCTAGGTAATCAGAAGGCCTGATTCTGAGCTCACTTATACTAGCGTAAAACCACTATGAGATCTGGATCAGGCCCTCTGTGTGTAGAACCTATAAGAAAACTGTGTTGAATATGAACTCTTCAGGGACGTGGGAGGTGAGCAGAATGTTCCTGGGTTAGATACTTGGTAGAGAATCAGGTTTGCTTTTGTAATATTATACTGTATCTGAAGGAAGGGGCCAAGGAGGGGAATTCGGAGATTTGATTGTGTTCTTAGGCCTTCTTATAAATAACTAAACCCTTAATTTGTAAAAGCTCTTGAGCTTTCAACAATATTATGAAAAGCGGAGAAAGTAAATATTTTGCATTAATTTAGATGCTTGTAACAAATCAAATCCTTGAAGTTGTTCCCAACAATTCAGAGCCAATTTATTATGAACATAATCATTTTGCGAATCCCTGTTCCACAGTCTAAGGATCAAAAAGAACTATTTACTTCTGCCGAACAAATGCCTTAGCAGCCATACAACTAAAAGCAGACATAAATAAGGCAAAGAATTTATGCAGTAAGGTGAGGCAAAACCCTATGCACAGAAGATTACACATTAATGGTTTGGAAAACAGAAAAAAAATTGGCTATCCTGCATTAATAGTCAGTACAAACTTGGAACCATATGCAAATAAATACATTGTTAGCCTACCTAAATGACTGTAACTAACTGAAGTGTAAAGACCAAAAGATATTTGGTTTTCAACTCAGTGATCTCATTGCCAAAATACAAGCCTTTGATTGCTATATTTACCATTTTATATCTCCAAGTTCTGCTTAGAAGAATAGCCAACTTCACTGATCCAAATCCCATTTGCAACTAACCATCTTTAGTAATATTATGCTATGTTTGCATGCTAGTGCAGTGTGTATATATATATATATATATATATATATATATATATAAAATGAATCCTTTAGGGTACTGTTCACTAATTAAGAAGTACCATATTAAGCTTCTTAAAACCTTTGTAATCTGCAGTATAAAAGGCACATTTTGTGTTCGTAGATAATTTAGCATCCATAATCTAATTAAATGCAGTGAGTGACAACTGTAGTGTCTACAGAAATGATAGATCAGTAGCAGATAATGTATGCATCTAAGAGACTGGAACCCTATCTAAAACGTTGTTACAAATGCTTGTCCTCGATCATAAATCCAGCTAACATTATGGGCTAAATCCTGCTTCCCTTAGTTACATGTGTAGTTACAATGAAATCAATGGGGAGTTGTTTGCATGAGGAAGGATTACTCATGTGAGTAAAGATTTGCAGGACCAATTTGCTGGATTCTTTTCGCTTATAATAAAAATAATAATTATTGGATTTTTTTGCCTCTTATAAAAAAAAGCTACAACACCCAATAAACATTTTTATCACCCTCCTATGCTTTACAGTGAACGATATTAAAGAAATTGACACTGAGAAGTTATAGAAGAAATACCTGAACAAAGGATGCAGATATTGCTGGGTGGAAAATGTTTCAGTCAGTGGAAAATTTCTAAAAAAGTATTTCCCTGCCCCCTCAAAGGCAGAATGATCTGTCATTCGATTGAGGCATTTCTACAGAGCTCATCACCGTAACATCAAAGTGATTAGATAAATATAAAAGGCTTTGTGTGTGTGTGTGTGTGTGTTTGGGATCCCAGTCATCTTTTTAAAACAAGACTAATACAAATAAGAGAATAAAAGAGAAATGTTGTGTGTTAATTCTTGGACCCTTCCAGAGTACATGGGAATGCAACAGGTGACTGGTTAACACAACACTCTGCAGACCTCAAAGAGCTTCTGGAGAGCATTCTGCAGGTTTGCACTCACGCAGCGAGAGCCTCTCTGGTCCTTGCAGTTGGATTTCTTTTCCTTTTAAATCAACCCCTTTGATAACATTGTCTTTCCTAAGAGTTCTCATTTTAGTCTTGCATGTGCGACGAGACAGCCGGTCTTGCTGTCAGCGTTATTGGCACCATGTCTGCAGTCACAGCTTGCAATTACAGTACCTTGCTGAAGCGTGGGACACCTGTGTACACTGAACTTTTCTAGTGCTTTACCACTGTTACTTTTTAGTCATGTTACTGATGAGAAAATAGCTTATAAAAATCAATGGCTTTAAATTATACCTTTATGTATTGAGTATACAAAACCACCACCAAAACAGGAAGATTTGTTTCCATGACTAAAAAAAAAAAAAAAAAAAAAAAAAATCAATCTTGCTGATGCTACCCCCCTTAAGCATTTTTATTTAATTCATTTAAAGCTTTTTCCAACCCCCCTCTGCATCTGGTTGCTTTGTGCAGGCTTTCTTCAGGTTTCCTGCTCAAGAGACTAGTTTTATCTAAAAGGTCAATTCATTCAGCGGGGCACCAAGCAGAATTGAATATAATTATCCCAATCTTTACTGTGTAGAATTCATGCTTGAATTCATTCAAAAAATAGCAAGCAGTATAATTAACTCAGAGCCCAACCAAATCTATTGAGAATGCCTCAGGTATCATACAGTCCCACTTACAATAGAACATTTTCATTTAAGGACATTGTACGTATTAACCCTAGTCAGCATCCAATTACTCGGAATAAGTGAATTCTCTGTTTCAGGAATGTAATTTGAAAATGTTGTCATGCAATCTGAGGCAAAAGGTCTTTTTTCATTAATCTAACTCTCATTAAAGTGGAAGCCTGTAGGTTATTTCAAATCCATTAGTTTTAAATACAGGTGATTACAATTCTATTGCACATAAGACAACAGAAATGACTAAACTACACAATATTTCCTGATAAAGTGTGATGATGAGTTTGTGACTTGCCCTAACTGTATAAAATTAAATTTATTGCCTGACCAAAACCAAACACTGTTTACTGCTAACCTGACAATTACATAAATGCTGTCCAATAAAAATTAGAAATTAAATTGCTTGTATATATAGTCAACTTTAAGCTACTAGTAGAATTCCAAATGTTTCGGAGATTCAGGTTTGGTTCAGATAAAGCATCCAAATACTGTAATGCATTTCCAGAATGTCCAGACCTCGAGTCTACAAAACTGGACTACAAGAAATGGCTCTCTAAGAAATTTTTACATTTTTGCATGCGGTCATAGCTGAAATACTGAAACAGCTTTTCATGTGGTACTTTGACAGATCCAATTTCAATCTCAGCCAGATATTTAATAATGGCTCAAGGGAAGGGATTCTTCAGTTTCTGAAGTGGCTCTTTTCAGCCCTGCTCTAGATCCTGAGAAATCCACCCATGATGGAAGATTCTCAAATGTAATATCTTTGGAACTCTTTCAGAACTTAGTATATTTGAAATACTCACTGACCACCCTCTTAAATTCACCATCCTTGAGGGACAACAAAACTGTATTAAAAGCCAAGCATTCTTTATTAAACTACCATTAAATAATATATATATACACATACATACATACATACATACACACACACACACACACACACACAATGCAAGAGAAATGTCCTGTCTTATGTACTGTGAGATTTTGGACAGGCTAAAAGATTAGGTTAAAGAAAAATGTCTATTTTTTTATTTGGATTTATACCCTGCTCTTCCAGGATGATTACTTTGGACTATAATGAGACTGGAACAGATGGCAATCTTTTCTTGAACAGTGTTTAGGTGAGATAGGAAATAGTAATGTATGACCTCAGACAGCAGTGCATCCTGGATACTTTTCCAAAAGCTGATTCACTTTGCTCCATATACCCCCAAATACAGAATTATTGAAAAAGGAATATTTAGCAAACTGACTCAATCCAAAAGAACCAGGGAGTTCAAATTCAAATGATCATTTCTGTCCTTCTCCCCACCCTTTGTGTGGATAGACTGCACAACTTATTGTAGGTACTGAGTGGCAGGTCACATCAACCAATAATGGATAGCTTAGAAGACATTGTTTCTAGACAATAGTAATTGAAATTGACATCCCATGCCATCCCTCAGGATTGCAATCACATTATTTCCTAATAATGTGGAAGATCAAATAAGTCACTGCTGTATGGTAGAAAGGACCATGCTGCTGTGAGAATACCATTCTACTTACTCTACACTTCCATAATGCAATTACCCAGGATAAACACCCATTGATGAACATGAGTTACAAAGTTCATTGTTCTGACTGACCAATTCAAAACAAGCTTCCTCGTCATTTCTTTAAAGGATACTGCAGAGAGTATCATAGCAGCTCTGATTAGTTATGTGAGGAACAAACATCTTCTGCTGAAAATGTTAGATGATGTCCAAAAGAACAGCTGTTCTTATGGTCTTGCTGCTATATGCATTATGGCATATTTAAAGCTTGCTATAAAAATAGGTGATTATTTCAGAGATTATTGCAAAAAACGTATCTTTGTACATCAAAAATTACAAAATTCAAAAAAATTTCAGCCAGCTTTAGTCGTATTTCTTCATTCACTGAAATGGGCTTACCAGCAATTCAAACTAAATTTACTTAACTGAAGGTCTCATAGAAAACTTCTTAGAAGTCAGAATTTTCTGGTCCCATTTTAGAGGAATTTTTGATCAAAAGGCAACTCCATGGTTGCCTGAGTTCTCCTAAGAGTTTCCAGACTTCACAGTTCCTTCAAAGCTAGGACCAAAAGCAAAGCCTTAGAAGATCCTTCCTCTTCTACTCATCCTTCATATATTGTTTCAGAGCTTTGCAGGCCCCTCCACGCAGTCTACCTTACATGAAAGCAGGAAATAACCTTTCACATCTGAAACCATCCAAAACTGTCCCCAGAGTCATCTCTTCTTGTAACTATTGCCGAGGATCACCGTGGATAATAAATTATGACTGCTATGACCCTCTGATGAGGCATTACAACTTTCCTGCCATACACTAGACAATCAGAGAAGTAAGAGTCTGAAACATGGAGCCAGGCTAAATTACACTGACAACAAGGGAGCAATATTTTAGAGAAAAGCATTTATTACCTTTTTTCAATGAAGAAGGCAGGCATGTTCCAATTGTGATCCATGGAGGCTCTGTAAACTTCTCAGTTATGTTTTGATTCACACAAGCCTGGCCACAAGAGAATTTATGGATGTTGGGGACATAGTGTGCCCTTTTGCCCTATCTAGTCATAAATCACACATACCTATATGTATTACACACTGCATATATAATTTACTAGAGCTTCCAAGAGTTACTTGCAACATTGACTCTATGCTCTCCTGCTGTGTTGCTTGATTTATGTACACAAATAAGTATAAAAGCACAATGTGTCACAGCAAGTAAAGCTACTCAAAAATATTTAACGCAGATATTTCCTCTCACCCTTGTAGAGGCCAAGAAATACTAACAATCATTTTTTAAAAAGGTGTTCTTTGTAAGTGATTCATTTCACATCAAGCAACTTACAATAAACATACACAAGGTGACCATTAATAGCGGATATTTTGAAGCTATAGTGGGTGTCCTCATTTTGCCCAGTTTAAAATCCATTCCAAAATTATGGGGTCATGACTCACTAGGGGAGACTGTGAAAAATTCAACTAAGAGAAAAAAAATCTTGGAGGGAAAAAGAAAGACTGGTCAACAGGTAGAGTGATAGGTAGATAACCTTGTCCTCACTGAAGTCAGTAGCAAAACTTCCATTGACTTCTCTAGGACCAAGATTTCACCCTGCAAGTTTGAAATAATGAGGGGAAGTGACACAAGTAGAGGACTTCATCAATTTCTACAAGCCTAGCTTTTCAGGAGTGATTGATCTATCCCTAAGATATAGCAGTGGCTTCCCTTAGCTAGATAAACATTAATTCAATTTTCTTATATTTTTAAAGTTTACTTGATATCTGCTGGATGGGATGCTTAGTGGTGTGAAGATCAGCTTTAAAATATTTAGACTCCTTCAACTCACATATTCAAATCTAGACAGCACTTATACCACCTTTCATCTTCACGGGCAATAGATTGAGTTCATTGTAATTTATTGTGTAGATTTTTCAAACAAAATCTGGCCTAAAATTAAAGGAGCTGAAACACGCTCCTATATGTATTGTAAATGCTCTCAAATGAAGCGCTTGCTGTAACCCAGAGCTGGCAAGAACTAGAATACTTGATGGCCACATACTTGACGTTGAATGACTCAATCTAGAACTTTGTACAGTACATTCAAAATGTTTTCCATTGAGAGTTTGCCCAAATCTGCTGATGTTGGAGAGAGCATGGAGATAAAACAACATTATTCCATATCATGTGAATATGTTCCCAAACTGATTCATGGTCAAAGGTAAAACAATTCATGACTGAAATAACAGGTATTATGGTTCTAATACCTGAGAGAGAGAGAGTGTGTGAGTGTATTGGGCACATCCCTCTCCCACCTATACATAACAGATACTGATCAACTTCATTACGCTACTGCATTTAACCACCAAATGTGCACTTGCCTTACACTGTCTCACTCATATCTGGCTGCTAATATGGTCCCCTCTGAAAATGGTACTGAGCATTTTGGTCATAAAAGGACAACATGCACAAATGCTACAAAATCTGGAGTCCAATTTGGGACATGCATTAAATCTTTAATGTTAGATATTGAAAACATAGGAACATATTATATGGCACTCAGTAGAAAATTCTTTGCATAAAGTATACATAATACATTTACACCTGAAAGTTATATCACTCTTACAATTTGCCATTTCCATTTTGTTTTAGTTTCTGTTTCTTTCAGCTGTTGATTTAACCAAAAGAGCGTGTTTCCATGCATGAGTCATAATGTATATAGCCATTATTTAGGCAAAAGGTATTTCACTAGTTATTACTGAAGTTATAAATTAAGGGTGTCTTTCTGGTCACTTTAATCAAAGCACAGCGTCTCTCACAGCCTGTAATTTGGAAACCCTCCAGGATGGGAATACATAGTAGAACTAAAGTAAACTAGTACCACCATTGAGCTTTTGGGTTCCAGTTTTGTCACTGAATTTCCTTTCTGCTGTTTCAACTTTTAGGAGCTACATTGTGCCTGGTTCAGCACAGCCCAGCCCTAGAAGCAAAATGCCTCCCAGAGCTTTCAAGTTTGCAGGTAGAAACAAACTGCTACACTCACTTAAAGGGTGCAGCGTACCCCCTCTTCTAGCTGGCATGCAATAGGAAGGGAGAAGTAGAACTTTGATTCAACCTATTCCCTGACCCCGGGACAATATTACCATAGCAGGATTGCATTCTGCTAAGCACAAAGGCTGCAATTCTGGCCAACCCTTAGCTGGGTCATTCAAGAGTGGAAAGATTCCTTATCCTTTCCCACACTGTGTAAGGCGGGATAGTCAAGAGACAGACCGCGGGCCAAATCCAGACCACCAGATGCTTTTGAATGGACCCTGAAATCTTTTTCTTTACTTATTATCATTGTTGTTATTTTTTAATTATTTTCTCTGGGGTCTGGACCTTGGCCAACAATCTGGACCTTGACAAAAACTCATTGACTACCCCTGGTGTAAGGCATGGACAGAATTGGGAAAAGGGACACAGAAATACCCATCAGCTGATCTCCAAAGCCTCAGTAATGTCTGCCTGAGTTTGCAGAGAACTGAAACAATCACTCCGCTCTGTAAAATGCCCCATTTATTTCCATGGATACGAACTCAGATGCGATGACAATACTTTAATATATCACTATGCTTACATATTTCACTGCTCATCAATGCATGTAAGAAGAGAGGAAGTATCAGATTATGAAGATCTACATCAGCATGTCTCAAAATGTGGAAGCTTCAGGAAATGTAGAAATTAAGATAAATTGTCCCTTACCAACACATAGCAGAATTAACAGATGAACATTTGTTTTCATTTTCCTGAAGTGAGGGGTTCAGTTCTCAAAAATCCGGAAAACGCTTGCTCAGAGAACCAATTTGAAGAAAAAGGAGGAAAAAAGGATTTTCCCCATTCCCCAAACCTTTACTAGGCTCAAACTTGAACCAAACCTTTTCTCATGTAGTGTAGTGTCAGATCACTTTTCTTTTTTCCCCATTTTTGTTTTTTGACACCTTAGCCATACAGAACAAAAAGCAGAAGTGCTAAAATAAAGGTTTTGTGAGATTTCTTGATCCATTTTGCAGGCTTAATTGGCCAAGCATCTAAAAATCGGGATGGTTATCCAAAGAAAACATGAACTCAAACTTTTGAGGTATATTCATCTCTGTATATAAGGAAGCTGAAAAAGTCCAAACACTGATTGTGTACGTTATACAGCATGCACTAGAGTGTCTTCATCCATCAGTAATGTGGAGAAAATGGTTGGTTTCACTCTCCAGAGGAGGAGGAGGAAGCCTGTTAATCAGCCCGTTAATATTTTTGATGCCACCACTTTCAATGCTTTAAAATCAGATGCCACCACAGCATCTCCCTACATGCTACTGCACGCGGTGAGCTGATAGGGTCGGACGCACAATATGCATTTTCTTGAGTTGAGACAAGGATACTGTAATAATCATTCATTTTATCGTTATTTATAGAGGTGATCAGTAAATGTTAATGCAGTTCTTCTATCTCCTCCACATTATCTTGCCAAAGCCCAATTGATTTAACCTAATGAGGACAGATAGAAGAAATTACCCAGTCAGTAGATGCTGCAGAGACTAACACCATCCAGGAAGGAAAGATAAGCAAAATGTGAGACCTTCATAAAGATACAATCATGTCAAATGACTTTTTAGCCTAAAAGAAATCCAAAACAGCAACTACAACAAAAAACATTCAACTTCCAGAGTAGTTGTTCGCTAACTCATATAACTAATAACAGTGCAATTCTAAAACTAAAGACAGAGAACATTAATACAGTGGAATCACAATTAGAATGAGTAATATTGTATGCCAAAATTCAAAAAGTGGCCAAATTCGGACACCCTTACTCACATTGAGTAATACCGTATTACTCAATCAATCCCATAGAAATCAATGGAACTAGTCATTTGTGGCCATGTTAGTCATGCTAGGTAGCCCCGCTCAATAAAACTGCTCATGTGAGTACGGTTATCCGAATATGGTCCATTTTAAGGTATTACTCAGGGCGGCAGAGTTGTGCCTATACAAAGCAGTCAAGAACCACAATTTAAGAACAACACCACTGTGATGCTAATAAACAACTACTTTTTACTTATATTTACCAATATCCCTAAAGTCCTATAAGAATTCAAAGTGAATAAGAATTATAAAAGGATAATTCATTGTTAAGAAGAAAAAATAAAAATATAAAAACCAAAATAAAACAAAAAGCTCCACATCCAAAAAATCTAGGGCCAGATTGTGAAGTTCATACTCTCACTGGTGAGGAGTTTACTCATCTGAGTAGTCAGTGGGACTATGCAGGTGATTAACTCTTCACCAATGTGAGTGAGAGGTTCACAATCCAGCCCACAAAAATTAAGGGCACACAACGGTGGAGATTGCAAACAGCATGTGATTTTTTTTTGCTAATTCCACCTGTCACTGAGAATGCAGAATTACAAGTGATCCTTGCTAAATTGCACAATACTAAAGAAGGGTATGATGGGGAAAATAGCCAGTGGTTATTTCTGCTGTTTGTGTTAATTATTTCAAGCTAAAAGATGTCAAACTTTGTTCTTACCCAAGTGTAAATCCAGAGCTATTCCCCAACTGTTTCTAAATATGAAATTCTATGATGACATCTTATATTTGGATTTTATTTTGGATTAATGAGTAAATATTACATAAGTATCCCAAAGTTCCTTTAGAAATCAATTAATATATAAAATCTTAAATTTGGTTAGGAACGGGAAAACGGTCAGGTATTTTTAAAGGCTGACATGTGCAACAAGTTAGCCTTATGGCTCTACCCAGCTCAAACCTGTGTGTCTCATTGATACAAAAAACACACTTTTTTTTTTTTTTTTTTTTGCCACTTCTTCATGATTTTCAGGTGCCCCTACCTGGAATTCTGTTGGCTGAGATTTTTTAACCAGCGTGGCTAAGGTTAGGTTTCCAAACAGGTGGCCTGAGCACCCAGTAGTTCTCACTTGCTTGAAGCTCAGTCCAGATAAGTCAGAGGTGATTTGTTGAGGTAGGGGAAACGGTGAGAGGAAACAGAAAAGATCTCTTATGTTGGCTGATGGGTTGGGCCAGTTTTTGTTACTAAGTTTTGCAATACAGGGGTTCTACTGGAACCTTAGCTACCTCTGGATATCCAGATAGGAGGATCCATCATCATTTTGCAAAGAGGCTATACCCTTTCCTTCACAATTATCCATATTTTTGTGACCTCCAGACTGAATTATTGCAGCAAGCTCTATGTATGGTTTCCCTGGAAAGCACGTGGAAACTTCAGTTAGTGCAAAATATAGCTGCCCACTTACTTTGGGGTGTTTCTAGTATAGAGCAATTATACCTATGCTATAGAGACTCCACTGATTTCCAGATTGCTTCAGGGGCATTTCAAGGTATCGGTATAAGTCTGATCAACCAACAAATTTCTTAAAATTACTGGTTTCAGAGTAACAGCCGTGTTAGTCTGTATTCGCAAAAAGAAAAGGAGTACTTGTGGCACCTTAGAGACTAACCAATTTATTTGAGCATGAGCTTTCGTGAGCTACAGCTGTAGCTCACGAAAGCTCATGCTCAAATAAATTGGTTAGTCTCTAAGGTGCCTCAAGTACACCTTTTTTTTTTTTTTTTTTAAATTACTGGTGATTTCACTGCCTACCTTGAAACTCCTTAAAGGGATTCTGCTTTCAGAGGGTGGATGATCAGCACTTACTCAAAATCATGCCCATCTAACTAGTGGCTCAAGTTAGACACCCAAAAATTGAGGTGCCCAAAATCACTGGTCACTTTTTAAAATCTTGGCCTAAAACCGCTTTTTGGCTGGGGTCATATTTATACAAAAGTAGTTTTTATATTATACATATATTACACCCAGAGAGGAACAAACAAAGTGAAATCTCTTTTATTCTCACCGAATCACTGCACTATTAATGGTGTTTCGCTATATCTGAGTTCCTGTAAGTAGGTTCCTACGTATAGTCATTTTGATCTATTCCTGTTTTTGTAGGTGAACTGTTTAGCCTTGCAAATGCTACATTTCAGATAGGCACTGGTTGATTCCTCATGTTCAGTGACCACTTATAAATTTTGACAAAAAAAAAATCTACTGCATTTTTAACTAAGAAAAACAAAAAGTTTAGAATCATCATATCAGGTGAAAGTGATCATTCTCTGAACAGTGGCCATAAACAAAAGGAAAATCTCTCTTACTTATGCAACCGGTGATTGACATTGATCTTTTTAGGTTGACATGAAAAGAGGCTTTGGGGGTCTGGAGAGAATAGCATTTTAATTAAGATTCACAAGGGTTTGCAGTCACACAGGAGATGTAAGCATGAACTATTACATATAGAATAATCATTTAGAAAAGTACTTTCCCCCCAAACAAACAGATGATTCCTCTAAAGGAAAGAGGACAAGTTTGTCAAACTTTTCAGGTGTATACATTTTAAAAATACTGAGAAAAACCTCACAATTCAGAAAAGCAATATCCGTCAAGGACAACAATGTGCAAACCCTAAATACATCTAAACAAGATAGTGAAAACAAGACAGTGCATTCCACTTACATGGATTTAAGTTAACTGAAGAAGATAGAACAAGAAAGAAGAGTTCTTGCCACTGATGTGTGGCCTTTTTGAATGAAGGGGCTTTTCATTAACAAAGTAACAGGAGATATCATCTTTCCCTGAGTAGGAATCATTCACTATTAGCACAATGTGTTATTATTGGGTTTCTTAATTGAAATGTAAATTTTGGGAACACTCTGACCCAATTTACTCCCAGGTAAAAAAAAGGGCAAAAATCTCATTTTCAAAGCTCTACATAGGCACTTCAGTATTATTAATTATTCAGCTGTGTTGCTACATGGACCAGACCAGTACTCTGCTGACAATATTTTCCAGCATTCAGAAGACAGCACACACTCACACAACACTGTCAATTGTTACATGAAGTAGCACCCTTCACACACACCCAATCTATTTCTTAGACTGAAATCATCACCATTCAAACAACAAATTTTGTCATTTTATTTGAAAAACATAATGGTGCCTCCTCTCGTACTGAAATAACCCAGCTTTTCTCTTGGTGAATCTATTTGCAAAATATAAATGCCCTTCTCTTTCCCTCCCTCCAATTGCTGCTCAACCTAGAACTGGAACTTTTAAGGTTCTGAAGGGTTCAGATACATTTTTGGTACATCTTGTTTCTGCAATGGAACTGCAAATGCTGTGTTGTGGCATAATCTACAGCAGGGGTTCTCAAACTGGGGGTCAGGTTATTACATGGGGGGTCACGAGCTGTGAGCCTCCAGCCCAAACCCCACTTTGCCTCCAGCAATTATAATGGTGTTAAATATATAAACAAGTGTTTTAAATTTATAAATGGAGCGGAGGAGTGAGGGGGGGGTCACACTCAGAAGCTTGCTATGTGAAAGGGGTCACTTGTACAAAAGTTTGAGAACCACTGATCTAGCGAATCCTGGAACATGCAGGTCCTGAGACAGGGAGTGTGTTTTAGAGTCTCAAAGAGGTTTTTTGTGAATTTCTCTCTGGCGAGAGTCTTATAAACATTCAAGCAGCGTAATATATGAGATAACTCACATCCAGGTTGTCCAAAAAGTACATCACTGAGTTGCCGAAATTAAGAGTGCATTTGCTACCTTGCAGGATGACCACTGAGGCCTGGAACACTGTACTGCGCCCTGGCTGAACTCCCTGTAATGGAGGTATGAACAAAGCCTTGAGTTTTTACACCTGGAAAGAAGGCATAGCCCTTGACTCTCAAGTTGAGGTTTTCTGGGGAAATGTAGTTCAGGAATAAGGTAGTCATTTTTTCCCTGATGATCATGCATTATCTGGTCAGTCGACTTTTTAAAAAAAAAAATGAAAAGGAATCTTTTGATTTCTTTAGCTGAGAGATAAGGGAGATATACGCCATTTCTAAAACCAGACACAATGAACAGCCAGGAGTGCCTGATCATTCCAGTGGGAGCAGGAAAAAGTTTGGCGGCGAACATGAGCTCTGGCCTATAACCTTCTATTCTCCTCTGTAATGCAATAGATAAAACAGTAGTTAAATGGACTTCTGGCTATTTGTCTTCTGTATTTAACTAAAATTGTTTTGGAATTCTTTTGCTAACAAGAGGCTTTTTAAAGATATCGTCACTAGTTCCAGATTGAAATATCTCAACCTTTCACTGAAGGAGACTGTGAAGCATGGCATTCACATAGATCCACAGTATTAATAATCCCAAGCATTCAAAAACCAGGTCAGTCCCCCCAAAATCAAGAGATTGACTTAAAGATTATTGTTATTTTAATAAATAAATAAATAAATAAATAAATAAATCTGGGGGTTTCAACCCAGGTTTTTTCTATTTGTTTTCTGCTTTTTGAGCCTTCAGGAATCACGTTTTCAAGCTTTTCCTCACAAATCATGAAGGCTAGAAATGTATTTTTTTTAATGAAAGCTGATTTAATTATGTAATCACATAACTCCAGGAAATGAGATTTCAAGAAAAACACCAAATACCATCAGAATCGCCATAAAATTATGAGAGCTGGCAACATTGTGTCCCTCCCTTTCAGTTGTTATAAAAAGCTCTAATAAATCTCTCCTACCTAAAAGCCAGAAATGCAAACTTGGCCCTTAGAGATGCCTTTAGGGACAACAGAAGAGGATGAGCAGGTTGGGAATTTTTTGGTGTGTGTCCCCTAGTAGCCAGTGTGTACTCACCCTGGATGTGGGAGGCCTGGTTTCATGTCCCTGCTCTGCCAGGTTATTGGGTATTCTGGGTGAGCCTCTCTCAATCTCTCCTACTAAAGTTGTTCCACTTTGTACAAATAATAAATACTCATGGGGGAAAGAGGGGAGGAAGAGAGCAAGTGATAGGCTATAGCCTGGCTCAGGTACTCACCTGAGATTTGGAGACCTAGGATCAAGTCCCTGATTCACCAATAATCACCCACCAACAGACAAAGCGGGGATGGGAGGGAAGATGGGCTTTACAGCAATCCAGGAAGGCTAATTAATCCAGGCCTCAGTATACCAAGGGAAGAAATGAGGGGCCCTCCCAGAGAACATCCTACCTAGTGCTCAAACTGAGGGAGCACCAGCCTGAAAACTTGCTCGGCTTCCCACTATGGAATTATTCTATGGGCAGCAAGGGGTACCCTTGTAGCAATTTAGGTGTTTACCCCTAGTTACCCAAGTTAATGGAATACAAACATGCTGCGGACTGAGAAAGAAAGAAAAAGAATTGATAGACTCCAGAGAGATGTGACATGCTTGTGCAAAGGAGAAAGTATGAGAGGATTCTCACCAAACCTGTGAAATGAGACCGCTACAAAAAGGGACAAGAACCACTGATCTACCTCCTCTTTGTGCATCAGCCACTAGTAGGTAGCATAGCCCACAAACAACTGAGGACAACCAACATCCTGACCATATGCATGCAAGCCCACAGTAACCAATACATTATGTAAGGCCCTGCTTAAGTGTACGACTGTCAGTTTGGGAGCATCGGAAGGGAATCTTAGCCTTCCCTTGGAACCCCCAGGCTCTTGCGGGTTTAAATCAGGCCATAAATGTTACTTAAAACCAAATTATGTGTGTTTTGGGGTTGAAATCTAAATAAAAAGAGAGAAAAAGATTTTGAGGGTCATCAGAAGCTGAGGAGGGAAGTTTGATTCATAATGCGTTGAGTCACACTTCTTTAAGATTTAGTCTCAGGAGAGTCTTTTTTAAAAGCAGTTTAATATTCCAGAGCAAGAGCTGAAGGCTAGCATGAATATTATTATTTGCTATTGGATGATATGTAGTGAAATCCGAGATTTTTTTTCCCAGCAAACTTGGCATTTCTGTATTTCTCCTATAGAAAGAATGATCAAGCACTCATAACAAGAATGCACGAGGGAAAGAAAGAAGTGATGGATGGCAGGCCAGGGAGAAATAAAGCCATAAAAATAGTAAATACCTAAATGGGATTTGCTCTTTCAGTGACTCAAGCACCAAAAGTTATATTTTTACAGACCACGGCCTCATTAAACTAAAAATATGTCTGGCTCCTGCACTGTGTAAGGCCATGGAAGTCCCAAAACAAAATCAATTTATTGTTATACATTTCCCCCTTCAATTTTTGCCTTTTGCTTCTGACTATGGGCCAAATTCCATCTTCTGTCCTTGGAGAGAGAGAGACCCACACACACCTCTCCTTGAAGACAACGGGAGTTCCAAGAATGGATTTTAGGAAAGAATTTTGTCTTATAGTTTTATATTTTCAAGTTTAAAAATTGGTCTATTTTTCAATTGTAGTTTTTTTAAAAGGGAAATTGAAATAGACTTGTATTTTTGTGACAAGGGCTCAAACTCAAAACCTTTGCTGTACAGTAACTTGAAGACATAAAAGCCAACAACCAGGCATGATACTGGGTGTTCATATTATCTCCAAAGTCCAAATACAAGTAAAACAGAAAAAACACATACAGTGAAACTGTGGTCTCCTATGTCTCAATAATGGTATATCTGGATCTGCCCATAATGAGAACTGATATAAATGAATTAAAACAGACAAAATGTAACCCTCACTCCTCTGAGCTATGTGGGGGAAGAGAAGTGTAATAATAGCTGCTGATTGGAAGGTCCCGGAACAATTCTCTCTCATTTACCAGGGTAGGATGGCTCAGGGAAAACTGTGCTTAGTAGGGGCTTAATCTTAAAAGGGCCTGAATACTCTGGCTCTGATCCAGTAACGCATTTTAAGAACCTACTTAACTTTAAGCAAGTGAGTATTCCCATTGGTTTCAAAGTTACTACTCATGTGCTTAAAAGTTAAGCAGGTGCTAAGGGTGCTCCTGGATCAGGGCCATCCCCTTGGAGTATCAGTCACTATGTACATTTATTATAGCGATGAGTTGCTATAAATATCCAGATAAATGCTGCAGGAAAGTAAACAGAGGGTGTGATGCAATGCTTATTGAAGTCAATGGGAGTCTTTCCACGGACTTAAGTGAGCTTTGGGTCAAACCCACATAGTAGTGCTCCTTGCTGCAGCAAAATGCAAGAGGTAAACACCAGAATCTCAGCTTTCATTTAAAAAACAAAAAAAAGTAACCCCCTAGCTGTTATGGTTGCAAATAAAATCTGAAAAATGTGAACTGACTCAACCAATGCAGCATTGCCGCATTCCTCTCAGGGTTAACTCAGATACCCAGTGAAGATAATTTAAATATCCACATTATTAACTACTGTCAATAGTTCAATTAATAGTGAAATTCTTCATGTAAAGCAGGATGTGGAGAGTCACACATCTGTACAGTTTACCACTTTGGTTCTACAAATGACACTACTTCCTTCTTTTGCCCCAGTTAAGAAGCAACCAAGCAAAGTCTATGGGCATACTGAATCCCACCCAGAGGGTGAGCAATGCTCAAAAAGCCCAGCAGATCTCAGAAAGAACATCTTACTAGTCTGAACATATGTACAATCTACAGTGAGTGGTGGCTCCTTCTAGTGCACAGCTTATTTTAGGGTTAGAGCTTAAGACAATACCACCAGCTTTTTTCCTAAGTCTCACTCCTGTGAGAGGAAGGGGAGGGTAGGAGCAGCATGTCCTTCTCCTACAACCCGACAACTTTGTATAGAGCAGTGGTTCTCAACCAGGGGTATGCGTACCCCTGGGGGTATGCAGAGGTCTTCCAGGAGGTACATCAACAGGATTATAACAGGGTTTAAAAGAGAACTGGATAAATTCATGGAGGTTAAGTCCATTAATGGCTATTATCCAGGATGCGTAAGGAACGGGATCCCTAAGCCTCTGTTTGTCAGAGGGTGGAGATGGATGGCAGGAGAGAGAGATCACTTGGTCATTATCTGTTAGGTTCACTCCCTCTGGGGCACCTGGCATTGGCCACTGTCAGTAGACAGGATATTGGGCTGGATGGACCTTTGGTCTGACCCAATATGGCCATTCTTATGTTCTTATCAATTCACCTAGATATTTGCCTAGTTTTACAACCGGCTACATAAAAAGCACTAGCAAAGTCAGTACAAACTACAATTTCATACAGACAATGAGAAAGTAAGCAATTTTTGACGAATAGTGTAGTGTGACACATTTGAATTTTTATCTCCAATTTTGAAAGCAAGTAGTTTTTAAGTGGAGGTGAAACTTGGAGTATGCAAGACAAATCAGACTCCTGAAAGGGGTACAGTAGTCTGGAAAGCTTGAGAATCGCTGGTACAGAGGGGCCGGAGACATGGACATGGGCCCAGGCCAGCTGGCTATGTCCCGCTGGGTCCTGTAGCACTGAAAGACACCAACTGACCTCAGTATTATGCATTCATTCCTACCCTATCCTTTTCCTGCACAGGTATACTGGAAGAAGGTTCCTGCACTTCTTCCCTCACTAATTCATTCACACAAGCCAGGGCAGATTTTTCCCCAAGAAACACTTTGGACCAGATTGTGAATCTCTTACTTCAACTAGTAAGCATTTACCTACACAAACAGTACCCGTGACTTCAATATAAGTAACTGCTCACTAGAGGATGTAAGGGATTCATATTCTGACCCTTGGAAGGTCTCTCTCCTAGATTTAAAAAACTTGTAAAACTAGTCAAACAAATAAAGGTAACAAGTCTATTACTTCTGTATATGAATATGCCAGCATTGGTGTTAATTAAAGCAAAACCATATTGCTGTTTTTCCAAAGAAACTTCTGTACTTCAATAGATTCTAATAGATGATGTGACACAAATTAACTATTCCTGTCAGCAGGGAAGTTCAGTAAAAAAGCACAACAATAATAAGTAAAAAAAAAAGGCTCAGCAAGCTTGGAAATCCATAGAGCAGGAATTAAATGCTATAATCAGGTTGTTTGTGCAACCATTTAGCATCTCATTTTTTTGCTGTGCAAGCTGAGGGACCGCTTGAGACAGGCCATCTTGGAGAGTAACAAAGTGCACCAATAACTAACATGGGCTTAAAAGAATATTGATAGTCCATGACAAGCTGCTTCCTGAGAAATGTTTCTTGGTCAAATAGCAGCAATCATTAAATATATGAAGGTCAGTCAATTTAATCTGCTCTTTTTATATGGATTGATTAGTTTAGTAAAGTAACAGAGCTAGGAGACAATTAATGTGACCATAGTTTTTCATGCCATGATGGTAGCCCGTCATTTTTAAAGTGACTACTTAAAAGATGATCTTCTACACTAATACATACAAGTCATACACATTTTAGTAACTGTGTACAGCACTGGTAGGGATTGAGACTATTAAGAGTTGCTACATAAATATACTATAATGATTTTCTGGATTGTATAAGTGCATCTTTTATCCAGAGGGTCCCAACGTGCTTTATAAACTTGACTTAAATAGTTAAAATTTACGAATTGTAGTCCAAATCCTGCAATGGGCTCCACTCATCTGTGCCCTTGTGCAGCTCATTACAGGGTCATGCTTAGATCTAGAAACTAGTACACACCACTAAAATGTATCCATCACTTGCAAGAAATGTGGCTACTCTTCAAAAGTGCACAGCAACATTACACAAAAGTTCATGGCATGAAGGGAAGAAGAATTCTCATGATATCCTATGGAAAACTCTTACAGAATTTAAGACTGGTGAAACAAACCGGGTTCAACAGAAACTGTTTTTAAAAGAGAACGGGATCCTTCCTATAGAATTTTCAAACCCATATGAAGAATTTAATAAAGCATTATATCATGCCTAATGAATACTATAGGCTGGTTTACAACTTCTATTCAAAACTCAAAGAACTTTTCCGTAAAGAATAATCATTTGAAACAGCAGGAAGAATTGTAGGTAGGCAAACTGTAATCAGAACTGGGCCATGACGCCAGAGCTAACGCTTCCATTCTTGGTGGAAAATGCAATGAAACCTCAAGTCAAGTCTCGGGGCTGCTCTAAGCCATATTCAGTTGTCCATGGCCACAACAGACCACTCCAGCAGCCAGGGAAATGGATTAAAAATCTCCAAGACTTCCTATTTCCAGACTGGCTAGAAATACCATAGGAATGGACTTTCCAGGGTTTGCTCAAATAGCTGCTCATACTGGAGCCAGCATTTTCCTGCAAAGATCTTTCAGCACTGCACTATTCTCAGGTGTTCACCTCTTGGCCCTCTCTGACAGTTGTTTGACAGATGATGCAAATTGTGTGGCACACGTTTTAAAGTTGGACATTTAAGAAAACAAATTACAGCCAATGTCTTTGACGTAATGCTTTGTGACACCAATAGTTAGGGAGAGTGACATTGTCGGAAAATAATTTAGGTTGAAAGCTTTTGGAACAGTTCATGTTCCAAGGTGACTTTGCACTATAGTTTGCTACTTTTGTAAGTGATTCGTGATATGCTTTCTGGGTGAGATGCAAAGCCCATGCAGGTCAATAACTGTTACCATAGACTTCCAGGCATTTTGGAGCAAGCCGTCAGCAAGAAGTGAGCTGTAGCTCACGAAAGCTTATGCTCAAATAAATTGGTTAGTCTCTAAGGTGCCACACGTACTCCTTTTCTTTTTGCAATCTCACAACGTAGACCATTCAGCAAAAGTTCTTACAGAATCTGATCTCACAATTAGTCCCTCAGTATTTCTTTCTCTAGTATTGGTAGCTGACCCTATATTTCCAGTTTCCTTCTTTGACTTTAAAGAAGGAGAGACAGACCTGCCGACAGCAATTCCGGGCCCCAGGGCAGAACAGCCAATGGGTGCTCTTTCGGCATGGCCAGGGCTTCCACATGCCCGGCCGTCTGCCTTCGCTGCCTGCAGTACCACCCTAGGCCCACCTAGGAGCATTGCAGCCTGCCTGGGTGATTTAAAAGGGCCCGTGGCTCCTGACCAGTGCCACTGTGGTCAAGAGCCCCAGGCCCTTTTAAATCGCTTTTTAAATTGCCTGGACAATTGCCCCCGTCAGCTGGCCTGAGGAGAAAGCTTTTCTTTGGGCTGCAATTAGAGAGACAAATGCCACCCATCTGCCTCAATGGGCTGGGGAAATTGATAGGGCCAGCAGTGAAGGGGAGCAGTCCCAGCAGCAAGGGATATACTGAGGGACACCAGGTAGATTCTCCCCTCAGGTGTTTCTGGCACCGATTGGTCACCAGGGTGAGGGGAAAAGGGTACTGATTGGCCAGGAATTCCCAGCTCCCAGGATTTAATCTGGAGTAGGGGCTATGTAGAGCCTCTTTTGGCTCCGTTCCAGCATCCCCACCCTAGCCACCCTGAATTAGGAATGGGAATCCAGTGAAAGAGATGCTATGGGTCTAGCCGATCACCCCTTTGGAGGTCAGGAAGGAATTTGTTCTCCCATGGGCCAACTGGCAGAGGACTAGGGAGTTTTTCACGTCCCTCACAACACCTTCAAGGCACAGTGGGTTAAATAGGGACGTGTTTAGTGCCTAACACATGCACTTGGGTTGAGTTGTTAATTTGTCACAACTTGCAGCGGCCCATAAAAGGATAAAATGAACAGTTCCCAGAGATAAAAGACCTGGGATTTTGGTGATGGGCCTTGGGCTCATGAGATAGGGCGAGACCGGGTGGCCTGCTATTGGAGAGTGTAGGTGATGGGCAGGTAGCATAACCCTCCCTCCATCCCCACCCCCCATGTTAAAGTTTAACAAAAGTTGCAGCCTGACACTTGATTCCATACATGTGTTTGTCCTTATTTTGCCACTGTTTCTATGTCAGGTACACCACGAACCATCATGCCTCATCTATTAACCCTGCAAGAAATTTTTTTAACTTTCTCGTATCTCTACAAGTCCTGATCTTTTTCCAGTCAGTTCCGTAGGGAAGGAGAAGGTGAGAGAGAAAGCAAAGATGGATCCTTGATGTTGTGCAGGTTGGCAGCAATTGAGATTATGCTATTCTTCTGGAGGCACTCTTTTGATGTGCAATACCTTGCCCCAAAGACATTGGACAACACAGCTGCAAAGCTGGTGATATGGTCCTCAGGTTTTGTCAATGAAGCAAAAATCTGGAAGAATGAGACCAGAGTAGTATCTATGAACCTAATATCTTACTACAGATTCTCCAGGTTTTTTGAGATTATAATTGAGTTTTGTCTCAGCACAGAAGCCAATTATAATGAGGTTAGGGAATGTAAAATATCCAAACACATATGTAGCCTACGTATATTAGCTGTGGCTCAGTTAAAACACTGCATGAAATGAGAAGGTCTTCAATAGTGGAAGAGAAAATGACATCAGAGGACCTGACTGTCATTTACTCTATGCCCCTTTACACTGTTGTTATATGGAACTATAAATTACTCCCACCTTAAGGCCCTTTTACACTATCAGTGTGGTCTGAAGTGTAAATGATAATCAGGTTCAGTGAGTTTTTGCAGAAGTAATCAGAGAGTCTTAAGGGACAATAGTGCCCTTCTGCAACACATTACTAATATTTGACATCTGGAGACAAACCTATTTTATATAAAGTACATTCTGGAACAATTTAATGACAGAACCACACAGGGTTCAGTTTGTGCCCTTTACTTAATCAAAACCTAAGTGCAAAACATAGTTAATGCAAACTTACGGCTGCACAGTTAAAAATGGCTAAGTTGAAAATGCAAAACTTAAGATTCCGAGACCTAAATCAGATAAATGGCACATCATGTATGTAATGTAGCGATGGGACAGACCCACAAAATTTAGAACCTGATTTGGATGTGATGCTGAACTTCCCTAAAATTCAGAGTAAGTGTCTGGATTCAGTGTTCCAGTTCTAGTCCATATTTATCTTATGGTATGCCATTATCATCATAAACAGTGTTAAACTCCATATTACTGAGTAATAACTCACTCCATGATGAGAGGTTCTATTGAAAGCAAGGAGACTGCACATAGTGTAAGGTATTACTCAATGTGAGGAAAGTTTGGAAGAACCTGGTCCAGAGTAAGGAGTGCAGTTTACTGGGGGGAGAGAGAGGGGAAGTAATACACAATGTGACTGAGTTAACATTGATATTGGAACCTTCACTTTGGTATCCTTGGCTGTTTGTGGTTTACATTGCATTAAATTGTTTAATCATTTATTATTTCCGAAGAGCATATAACTTTCTGTAACAGCTTATTTAAACAGCAATATGCAAAGATTTCACATCAGATGGTTTAGGATTCTTCAAGCTAGCAATTTAGCTCAGATTGCACTGGGATTGCTGTCTTCCATTAAACATGAAGCCATTGTCCCTGACATGAAATGAGAAACACATACCGGAACCAACCACAGACTCAACCATCCTCCAGTGGTCATTTTGAGTCATTACACTCCAGCAGCAACTCTGCCCACAGCATCACCCCCTCACCCCACATAAAAGAGATTTAGCTAACCCAGCAGACTAAGGCAGATAGTCAATTCCACCTCAGTGGAAGGGACAGTCACCAGAACGTGTTGGGGAAGTAAAAGTGGAAGAGAAAAATAGTAAGATCGTAGTTATGTCCCCAACTTCACCAAAAAACGTGCAAAAAGTAAATTGATTGAGCTATTGTCAGTAACTATGTCTTGGATGCATGTCAAGGTAGCTGATGTAGCCCGATGACCAGACCTCGTTGTACAGGAAATAAACACGTCTTCATATCTGTTCACCCTCCTTCTGCCAACTTACTAAGGATGTTCAAAACAAAAATCTTTGCCTGGTTTTCATTTTAGTTTTGCAGTTCACCTTAAGGGTATTTAAAGTATGTCTTCAGAAGAGTAAATATATCATGCACAAAAATAAAAAAACAATTGTAACCCATTAATTCTGCCTTTTAATTTCTTGTTTTCCTAGACCCTTCTTATTTTACTTTTGTTTAATTTTACACTGAACCTAACCACACAGTCCTTGCTCAGGCAAAACTTCCATTGTTTTCAGAGGAAGTTTTGCTTGAGGAGTGACTGCATAATTGGATCTCTTATGTGACCTAAATGTTTCCCAGCATTGTTCTTGGGACAGGTTTTCCCATTGCTCATAAATGAGATTTTATTTAATAAAGAAATAAACAAATGTGGAAACATTTTTAGGTTTTGAATTTCAAAGACAGAAGTCATCATTCTTTTAGGCAGGTGTGCCTTTCTTGGCAGCTGCTAAAGATTAGCAAATTACAAGTTCAGGATTTTTTTTTTTAAATATGGCTAAAGAATAAAATCTTTAGTCTGGCAATTTGAAGTCAAACTGCCACAATGAGCACCTGTTGAGAAAGCCCATTATTAGAAGCTGGGAGTTCTGGGTGAAAAGATCACTGTGAATTAATTTTGATTGCTTCACAAAACTCTGCATAACAAATGGTCTCTGATGGGGGTATCAAGGGACTTCCATTTGAAGGGGGGGGGGGATTTTGTTTCTAGGAAGGTAATATAATCTCTGCAGTGACATTAAAACACATCAGTGGCTGCACTTGCCTGAGTCCCTCTCCTGAAACAGATTGTATGCGCTTAGGTTACCAGGTATTATGCTTTGGGAGGGGAGAGAGAAACAACTGATATCAGAATCTTTTCTAAAGGATTAGCTAAAAAGCATATGGTCAGAGATCCATGACTCCTGGATTGTTAAAGCAGTTATCTACTTATATGTTTCATCCACAGGCATATTTCTCTATGTGCTGGACTGTTACATTATGCTAAATGTTGCTAAAGTGAAGGGGAAAAAAATCAAACCATAAATTAACAAAATAACGCAGCAAGTAAATATTTTGCTAGAACGTAACATATATTCTAATAGGGATACTAGCAATGATACAAAGAGAATGGATATCTAGCAAATATTTATCTCTACTGGGGTAGAGGCTACTGAATATTAAGCAGCAATTTCCTCTCTCTCCGAAAAGAGTCTACATCTGAATTATGCAAAAATGCTACCTGCCTGTCATTTCCTGATTAAATGTAAAGCCAAGCTTCCCATCTGTTTGTGCGAATGAAAAGAGTAATATTCTATCAACTACTTTGTATGATCACTTTACTTAAGAGTTTCCTGCAGAATGATCTCCAAAATGATCTCATTCTTTCTAGAACAAAAAGAATTACCAGCAAGCTCTACACTCTTAGCTAATAATCATGATTTGATCAACTTTATGCATCAGTTGTCAACACTTGACCATTAATACTACACAAGTTACAAGGTTCACTAATCCTTATGCCAAAAGGAAGCAAAGCTGACTTCCAAAATGCAAAAGCTGCAAAAGTTATTTACATATAAAGATGGAAAAAATGCCCCAGATGTGTCATATCCTGCCATCATTTTATATAAGTGATTTCTACTTTTAAAGTTGGATCATACTTTAGGTCCTGTCTACACTGGGGATTTTAACTGCATCTATGCAAGACCTTTGATAGGTTTGGATTCCATATTGCTACGATGGGCCTGCAACATCCACATTGAAGCCAGATAGTGCCACTATCGTAAGAGCAGGATTGGGCCCAGTATTTCTGTTCACTAAATGTATCACTTAATTAATCCTAACCGTGGGTCAGATCCTGCATTTCACTCACTCCTGATATCAGTGGGGAATTTTGCATGAGTGAGGACCATGGTTTTGAACTGAATAGCAGAGGTCTCATCCTCCAAGCTATTAAGGCACCTCTCTGTTGCTTTGCTAAGGCAGAGGAGCACAAAAGCCTGGGCACTTGAACAGAGAAACCCTGAGCCTGCTCTAATGCATACCAGAGGCCAGCCCAACAGCAGGAAAGCCCCAGGATAGGAAGACAGAAAAGTGGCTTAACGCCACTATTGCACTCCTCAACCCTGCCTGAGCTGCGCCAAAGCAGGGAGAAAAGTGGAAACCTAATTCAAGACCAGTAGGGAAGGGATGAACTCAAGGATCTGCACAATGGAGTTTTCCCTGGCCTGACCCTTTCCTCGCCCCATCCAGCTTTCCCCTCGGCGCCGATGCAGAGGGACCCTTACAGAGATAGACCCAATGCCATGCAGGGGCATATATACCCAACCCCTTATGCAGAAGAACAGCACCCATCCTGCTGTTTATGGAGCCTCCACCTCTACAAATGTGGGACATGGGTATGCCACACATGGCTTCTGTAAACACTAGAAGTAAAGAAAAACTACAGGAAAACCTATAACCAAAACATGATTTTTCTCTCGCCTCATTTGAACGCTTGTTTTTGTTTTAAGTTATGCAAATAATAAAGTAAGACAAGTGCCGACATACAAATGTTGGGAAAATGCCTGGCCCCTAGCAATATAAAGTGACTATGGATGCATTATCAGTGAAAACTACGGGAGAAACTTTGCAAGGAACAGACTCCAAACTTGGAAAGGTTACAAGGTTCATATGACTCAATAACATTAACTCAAGTGAAGGGTATGCACTAGACACACAAAGTTACATAAAGGGCCAAAGTCTGCCTGGCACCCTTGTATTGAGGTCAATGGTGCTGCACAGTGATAGCTAGAGCATAATTCTCCCCAGTGTGACGATTTGAACATTTATCAAATTTTGAAGTCTATCAAATGTCTTTTTTCAAGTAGCATATATATTTATTCCCTCGCTGTTTCAAAGTCTCTTCATCAACATCTAATGAAAGCCACAGAGCAATGAAAACAAGTGACCAGGAAAATAGTCCAAACAACTTGTTTTAATTAAAAAAAAAAATAAAAGAAACGTACTCCTAATAAACGCCCCTCCAATTTTATTACAAAATTATTTTAAAAAGCACAGCATTTAAGGCTCTATTAGAAAAATAAGAACAGTGGGAAATATGTAAACACGTCCCTCTGTTTCTTTTTCACACGACTACAAAACAAACTACAAATCTCCGATGTTGAAAAGTTCTTCCTTAAGTTAATAAAATCTGTCAGCTTCCATAATGGTTGATTGGAAGAAAGTCCACAGGTGCAGTATTCTGTTGTTCACAGCTTGGGAAGTCAAGGCTTATAATAAAAAGCCCTCTGCGTTATGGTCCTCCTTCCCCATCAATTCACATCAAGTATTATTAGAATCATCTGCCACCTCAGTGCTGCTTCCTCTGTGCTCAAACTGCAGAAGCAACAGTGACATTTTACTGCTCTGCAGGTGCTGCTGTGTGTGGTCATGAACACAGAAGTGTGGCCTGCTATTGTTCTCCAGTAGCACTTTGATCTCAAGCACAAAAAGCTGCATAGCTGGATGCCCTATTCATTTTTATGCTGGGCTTCTACGGGTAAGAGAAAGAAGAGGTGACAAGAGATGGGCAATCCATAATATTTATTTTAACAACTGCTTCAAATCTTTTTAAACGTCATAAGAACATGGCTCATTAAACTACAACAGCCTTGAAATTGTGTTATAAAACCGCAAAACAAAAATCAATACATCTGCTAGAAAGGACGTAATGAAATATATCGAGTTGGCTGAAAAGTGGTGTGTATGAATCATAATATTATTATGTACACATCACTTCTATTTCCAATACTTAAAGTTAACAAACTAGGGAGTGCTTTCTTCTCCATCACTTAAACAGGTGCTACAAGGTAAGGTTTATCAAAGTTATTTTCCAAAGCCATTCCTTCTGCTATAAATAACACTGGGGAGGGAGCAGGCTTAGTAAAAGGAGATCAATTCAACACATATTTGCTATCTGAGCTTCAGCTGTTGTCGTATTACTTCACAGTCTAATCAATACTCTGCTCCATAAGGGCAACGGAAAAAGCCGCAACATCACCCTGATGAGTCGCTGTAGGTTTATTACTGGACTAAAAGCATGTAGTGTTTCTAATCTTAATAAAGATTATTTTTGGTAGCAGCATCTCGGCCACTCTTAAATACTGTAACCCTCCTTCTAACATCTTGTGTGATGACTTCAAGTGTTTTCCCTTTGCTTTTCAACTGTGTTGAATGAACGCTTCTAAAAACAACCCCCCAAATAATCACCCAGGAAATTATTCAGAATTATTTTTCATTGATTTTAAATTGAAGTTATCGCTCTCCTGGTGAATTCAAACAAAGATGATGTTTTTATGTTTTAACACATAGAGAAGTAGGAATATTGCTATAAACCCCAATCACTGGGAGGCTTGGGGATGGAGGTAGGGGAGGGGAGTCTGATGATTAAATCATCCAGAACCCCAGATGGAAATGTTGCTTTATCACCCATGCATTATACTGTATAATCTCAGGTTTCAGAGTAGCAGCCATGTTAGTCTGTATCCACAAAAAGAAAAGGAGTACTTGTGGCACCTTAGAGACTAACAAATGTATTTGAGCATAAGCTTTTGTGAGCTACAGTGGATCTGCATGCATCCGATGAAGTGAGCTGTAGCTCACGAAAGCTTATGCTGAAATAAATTTGTTAGTCTCTAAGGTACCACAAGTCCTCCTTTTCTTTTTACTGTATAATCTGTAATGCTTAAAAAAAACACCAAGGCAATGCAGCTGTGAGATGCGTCTTTCTTGGTCTTTGTCTCACATCCTGGGGCTTCTTCAAATGTTCTTCCTTCCTGGGGCTACGTTGCCATTCCGTGTCAAAGCTACTGATGCATCTGCCACTTGAGAACTGAATGGTGCACATGCATCTTCTGTGTCTGATAACAATCACATGCAGAGGTGATTGGCAGATTATACAATGGAAAACCAGGTAATGTATTGTGGAGCAGAGTGACAATTTGCCTTTATTAAGCACCTTTGGCTGCTTCACCTGCATTCCGCCCACTAATCCAGTGGTTCTCAATCAGGGGTACATGTACCCCTGGGGTATGCAGAGGTCTTCCAGAGGGTACATCAGCTCATCTAGATATTTGCCTACTTTTACAACAGGCTACATAAAAAGCACTAGCAAAGTCAGTACAAACTAAAGTTTCATACAGATTGTCCATACTGCTCTACATACACTATAAACTGAAATGAGAATACAATATTTATATTCCAATTGATTTATAATTATACGGTAAAAATGAAAAAGTCAGCAATTTTTCAGTAATAGTGTGCTGGGACACTTTTCTATTTTTGTGTCTGATTGTGCAAGCAAGTAGTTTTTAAGTGAAGTGAAACTTGGGGTACACAAGACAAATCAGCCTCCTGAAAGGGGTACAGTACTCTGGAAAGGTTGACAACCACTGCACTAATACATCTTCTCCGGGACTTATTCTAACATTCCAAATGGCTACGCAGCTCACACAGCCAACTCGCCCCCCCGGCTCCAAACAACCTGCCAGTGTACTGATTTCTATTTCCTCTAACTGTGGAATTTACCCGTAAAGATATACTGGCTTCTGGTGAAAGGGAGAAAATATTCAGTCTCTGACTAGTGATATGTTTATAGTTCACTACCTCACAACCCAAGAGGACGAGAAATAGGAGATTTATACCTCTGATCCTTTGCACTTAATTCAAGCCCTGGTAGGTCCTGTGGTACCATGACATCATTATTTACAGAAAATACATTTTAGGTCGATTGTAGAGATTTCTGAACTATAAAGTTCCTCTTTCTCAAAGTTCTGTACAGTTGGATTTAAGCTACCAAGACCCTTGGCTATTACATAAAAATATATACTTTAAGCCTCTCTAAAACATTTGTAGAATAGTTTGCTATCGCCTTTACGGCAAGTACAGGATACGTAATGGTGAAGGGTGGTATGAAGACTGTTTTGATTCACAGATGCATTACCACAACCAAGACTCATACTGGTAAAAGAAATGATAAAACTTTGTCTCTGATGATCTTAAAGTACTTTTCATGAACATAACAGGGTGAGGTCAACAATATTAGGGTCCCCTTCTGGACCCATGCTGTACCCATGGTTCCCGCCCTGGCAAGTAATATAAGCCTGGAGAAAGCCCTTTGCTGGAGCACCATCGCTACTAGGGATGATCTCCTGCTGGGACACCATCACCTCTGCGTATGTGTGCATGTGTGTGTGAGGGAAGCCTCAAGGAAGTTTCACACTAGCAAATCACCATCCACAGCGATAGAGAAGGGCATAAGGAAGCCTCTCTTATGGGTGACATTAGCTATACAGCTTGGAGAAAATGCTAAGAAGCACCCACACTTAGAGGCAGCATCAGTCACAAAGGCCCCAAAATCCCCTCATGTTCTATGGAGGGGGTGGGAAGAAAGCAGCCATTTACACACTGACTAAGGACCTGCATTGCACACTCAGAGAGGCCTCCCTCCTGCATGAGGCTCAGCAACTCAATCCTTCTCCTAGCATGTGGAATGAGGAACTGCCTATGGGCCTGTTCAGACGAGACAGTACACGGCCACCTGCCGGCACGGTTTGTAAGGGACAAACAGCTACCACTTAACCTCCTGAAACCCTCCCATCCCGGAGCAGAATCCAATAGCTGTTTAAAAGTACAGAGCAATACCCACAAAAATGTTCTGGACAGGAAGCAAAGAACACTGTATCCAAATACAACTGGGGGGGGGGGGGTTTAAAGTGGAATTCAGATTTGCTAGAAAACCAGGATTAACTGCTTTAACACACACACACACACACACACACGGAGGGGCCCTGAATCTCAGCTACAGCTAAACTGAATTTGGACTGGGCGCTGTGAGGAACAGACTGGGCTTTATGCCATCTTTGTACCTCTCTGATTCTGTAGACCACCAGAGTGGCCCGGATGCAAACTAGAGTAGCTCTATATGCTTCTCTAACAGCTTTTGCAGCAGCCTAGTGTACTCCTGTCACATCCCTCCTGTTACACTCCTTCCACCCAGCTGCACCCTTGGCATGCCCTATGCTGGGGACTGCAAGGAGGAAAGCGGACGGCCATTCTGCTGTCCTATGCCACCCAAGACACCCCTATGCTGGGGGGCCTGTTCCATCTGCAATGTGGCCTTTTTATGCTGGGGGGTCATAGCAGACCCTAGATTCAGGACCAGGATCTTTAATGACCTTAACTGGTCAGAGCTTCATTTTTTACATCTCATCTGAAAGACAGCACCTCCGGCAGCCACGATCACCACCATGCTAGAGCATTGGTTCAGCAGAGACTTAAGGGAAAGGTCAGCTTCTGAATCACCAGCATGGCTATCTGCAGCATACAGATATGCTTTGGAGGTCTCCGATCCATGTACTGACCCCTTCCAAGCCTACTTAGCTTTTACTATGTAATGATATAGAGAGTAGATGCTACAGCTGCAAGCTATTGATATTTAATCTTTAATTTATTGTTACTTTATTGTTTCCTATAAATTCTCTTGTCTTTCACATGCTGCTGCTAAGACCTCTGCCATTAATTGTTAGCCTTGCATAGAGCAATAACTCCACTCCAGACAAAGAAAACTCACGCCTAGTCACTGAGAGAGAGACACCTCACATCACCATAGGATTCCCTTCTCATACCAAGCCTTTTGCAGTTAATAATTATACAGCAACTTTGTCTGCTTAAGTTCAAATACCCTCCCCCACTGAAGACTGCCATGTCAACATACAATAGCCTTCACTGGAACATTAAGGGCCAAGAGTCCATTACACAGAGCTTCCTACGGTTACATTATCTGACTCTGCTTGAATATCATGACTCTCAAAATCAGCTGCATCTCACCCACCCCTGCATATATGCAAACCCTAGCCCTACAGTAAGTTGAATCACTCTACTAGTATTTACTAATAATTTTTAATATCAGAGTCACAGGTCTGAGCTGTCACTAAGCTATCCACTGCTATGGAATTTGGGGCTGACATTTTCAAAGCTGACTGATATTCAATGTCCCATTTGTGGGTGACTAACAGGAAATACTCTTAAAGGGGCCTGAATTTTACACAGCAAGTGTTCAGTGCTTTCTAAAATTAGGGCTCCTTTCTGGTTTCCCAAGATGAGCACTCAAAAACAGAAATGCTAAAAGTCACTAGTCACTCTTGAAAATTTAGGCCAAGGGCTTTTTGTTGCCCAGGTTCTTAATTTTGTTTTATTCTTGTTGTTATTGTTCTCAACATCTGATTTTTCAGATATGAAAAAAGCACTTTGAGATAAGTACCTCATAAAACCAGGACTTTATGCTTTTAGCTGACAATTACTTCAGACTCCTGATGAAATTAAACCCATTCAGCTTTGTTTCTCTTTGTTTCAGGAGGGCAGCAGGGAGAAGAAAAAGCAGCAGCAAATACCTACGATCAGGCAGAATGCACGGACTCATATTGGAAGTGGCCGGTGTTTCAATGGCTAGCTACACCAAAAGAAAAGGAGGACTTGTGGCACCTTAGAGACTAACAAATTTATTTGAGCATAAGCTTTCGTGATGAAGTGAGCTGTAGCTCACGAAAGCTTATGCTCAAATAAATTTGTTCTTCTCTAAGGTGCCACAAGTCCTCCTTTTCTTTTTGCGGATACAGACTAACACGGCTGCTACTCTGAAACCTGTCATAGCTACACAAAGTTATCCTTTCAAACCAGGCAAGGCTGGCACTGCCATGGAAGCGATAAGGACGGGCAAAGAGTTCAGTAAAACTGAGAGAAGCCCCGACCCTAACAAAGCATTTTAATGGTTCTGAAATACTAAGCATTAATTTTCCCTACTGCTAGTTTCCAACACTGAGAAGGGAATAGGCATAACCTTGGCTGCATTCCCACAATGCACCAGCCAACACAGCTTCACCAGTGCAGTATCATAATTTGCTGCTGGTATAATAGTAGTAATACCTGTCTCTTATATAGCACTTTGTAATCAATAAATCTCAAAGCAAGGTCAGTATCATTGTCCCCATTGTATAGATGGAGAAACTGAGGCCCAGAGCGGGAAATGGTTTGCCCAAAGTCACCCAGGAGGCCAATGACGGAGCCAGGAATAGAACCCAGTTCATCGCACTGCAACTCCAGTGCACCATCTACTCCAAAACACTGCCTCCAGTAAATTATTACTTCTGTTATTCCCCCTGCCCCAGAACAAGCTGGGGAGGAATTGTGACCACAATTCTAGTTCTACGTTGTCTTACTATACATTCTAACCCAGACTTTTTGATAACCCAAATATTTTGCCTCCCAATTAGATATTAAAATTCCATCTGCTTAGTTTTACTGTTACATTCACCAAATAATAAATCTGTGGGGAATAAAGCGAAACCATACACACGCAAAAATCACCTGTAGTCCAGACTAAAACTCATTTGTGATAAACATCACTTAAACTGACAATGAACTATATTCCTGTTCTTGTCAAGGCACAGAGTGCAATAAATATTGCCCCTGCATTGAGTCTGAGCGGGTGGTATTTGTATTATCCACAAGGAGAATTTTGTATCAGATTGTGATTACATCCAATATCTCAGTGAAAAGTACAGTAATCTCTCGAGACGCTTCACAGAAATAGATGGTAAAACTGGTTCTCACAAATACAACAACAAATTTAAATGCACATAAAACTACTTTGGCTTTTCAACAGCATTCATCATAGTTACTTTCCCTGATAACTTACAAACATGGGGAGCTCGCAGGCAGAATGCTGCTAGTTCTGAGTGAGACTTTAGGAGGGTTGAGACCTGAGGAGGGTGAGAGTGAGACTTTAGGAGGGTTGTTTTTAGGCACTGCTATAACTATTTAGATTCCAATATACAGTAGCTGCTTACTATACAAACACACAGAAAGAGAGCCCCTTCCCTGAAGAGCTTCCAATTTCAATACACAAGACAGACAAAGAGTGGGAGCTGAGAAAGTATCATTAGCCCCATTTCATAGTAGTACAGATATTGAGTGACTTGGCCAAGGTCACATATGGGCAAAGCTAGGAATTCAACTCGGATTTCCTTAGTCACAGGGTATGTCTACACTACAGAAGAAGTCTGCTCTTAACCTGTATTAACTAACATGGACTGAAATAGAAGTAAAGACACAGTGGTGTTCAGTGATCACACAGCATTTAAAGTGTTTGTAAGAGCTCTGCTTTATTCTGCATCCTGTTCTAACTGCCAGGGCATAACAACAAGAGCTTCACAACCTCGCCCAGACGGTCTGGGAAGCTCGGCCCTTAAAGGCTCTAATACCACTTCTTCCCTCCCAAGAAAAAAAACTAAGAACAACAAGAGCTTCATACATACCTCCCAACATTTTAAGTAGCTAAAGCAGCCTGGGTCCTGGCCCGCCTGTGGGTGGGAGGCCAGGGGAGGGGGGAGAAAGGGAACCACAGAGCGAGCCTTCCTGCACTCACCCCACACTAGCGGCTCCTACATCTCCTGTCCTGCAGGGCTGGCTGGGCTCAGTTCCCGCTCCAGATGTTGCAACCTGGTACACAGGGTCCATGTCACAGTACCACTAAAGTCTGGCCCAGCCCCCCTGACTGGGGCAACTGAACCAAGCAAGTGGCATTGTAACCTGGTGCATGGGGTCACAATGTCACTCAAAATTTGGCCCAGCTGTCCCCACATCAAGGGGCCAAGGCCACACCTGAGCAGCAGGTTGCAAGGCCCAGAGCGGGGAGCTGAGCCCCACCAGCCAGTCTTGCAGGACAGCAGGTTTTGTGGGTCAGCAAACCCAGCACTGTTCACTGTGACCTGCCCAGGCTTTCTGTTTGGGAAGCTCAGTCTTTAAGGCACAGACCCCAACCGGGTATGTCTATATAGCAATCATGGGTGGCAGAAAGCCTGAGCAACTACTCATGTGTCTAGCCCGCATGGAATCCACTGCTGCAGCATGTGAGCTAGCGGGATTAAAACTAGGAGGGGTGTGTCTACATGAACTGCAATTATACCCTAGGATTGCAGTGTAGACACACCCAATACCATAATGGTCACTTGCTTTTAATTTGGGTTAGCAGCTTGATTACAGCCTGCAAGGCTATGTCTCCACCACAGCTGGGGGAGATCCTCCCAGCCCGGGTAGTCAGACTCACACTAGCTCAGACAGTGTGGACACTGCTCATTGGGTGAAAGTTCAGGTTCTCAAGCCCACCCAACCTCCTGGGTCTGAGCTCAGGTGGCTAGCCTGAGCCTCTGCCCATGTCACAACATCAATGCTGCTATTTTTAGCACGTTAGCCCAAGCACGGGCTAGTGCTGCAATGTCTACACTAGCGGCAAAGAGTCTTGTGGCACCTTATGGACTAACAGACGTATTGGAGCATAAGCTTTCGTGGGTGAATACCCACTTCTTCAGATGCATGGAGTGGAAATTTCCAGAGGCAGGTATAAATATGCAAGCAAGAATCAGGCTAGGGATAATGAGGTCTACACTGACATACTAGTGTGCTAGCTGAACCTGAGCTACCATGAGTCTGTCTATCCGGGCTGGGAAGCATGCTCCCAGCTGCAGCCTAAGGGAGCCTGGGGCTGAATGCAAGCTGCTAACCCAAATTAAAACCAAAGTGGCTGTGTCTTCACTGCTATTTTAACCCAGCTTAGCTAACCCAAGTTAAGAGCACACCTTTTATTTTTTCAGTACAGTGTAGACATACCAAAAGTCTAGTGCCTTACCACAAGACCAACCTTCCTTTAGACATATTCATGCAAACTTTCAGGGTTCCAAAGCACAGTTATGCACAATTAACATGTTAGTAAACTCAATTCAAACATGTTGCAGATATTCAAATAATTTAATCTTAAATTGAGTTTCTGTTGGCACTATTTAGATTTTTTTTCTTTAAGACTGTTATGTTGCCCGGTTGGTTTGGTGTGTATATATTTATAATGAAAAATATATATACACACCAAACCAACCGGGCAACATAACAGTCTTAAAAAAATATTAAAAAAAAAAATCTAAATAGCGCCAACAGAAACTCAATTTAAGATTAAATTATTTGAATATCTGCTGCTATCCTCTCTTCATCTGCCCTGTTTTAAGAGCTTTTACAAAACCTGGACACTTTTCCCCCAACCCATTTTACCTTTTTTTCCATTTGACAAATACTGATTTATTTCCTCCATGTTTAAATGCATTGTAATCCACTCCAACTGTTTTGTTTGCTTTCTTGTTTGTGCTTTACTGTTGATGTCAACATGCATATGCGTAGTTCTGGGAATAGAGGATTGGTTAATTAACTGCTTTTGCAAAGCCAACAGAGAGAACACAAGAGCACAACCCATTATTTTGTATGGGTCACACCCTAGAAAGGCTGCTTGCAAGTATCTCACACTGCAGGGGTCTGAAAAAAACTAATAGATACTAGGGAGCCAATGGAAGCTAAACTGATTTAAGCAAGGGTTAAACCAGTTTCATTGTATCTACGTGATGGGTTTGCCCTGGTATAAATGGATTGACTTCAAATTGATTTAGTTAAAGCAATGCCATTTTTCTAGTATTGACAAGCCACAGCACAAGGAGGTGAGCTGTGCTTGTGTTATCTCCTTGGCATTAGTTACACACGGGTGAATCCTAGTTTAGCAGTATTGTATTGTGTGTGTCAGTGTCTTGTCAGCATGCAGTAAAAAGAAAACCCAAGAGTATATAGTTTGCAGTGGCTTTTCCTGGAGTAATCAGGATCAGGTGAGATCTTTGCAGTCTTTCATCCACTGCATTCATTCTAGAACCAGGCCCATAGAGACAGTAGCAGTAGTTAGCTGTGCTTAAAAAGTCACAAAACTCCCACATATATACTCTTTAAAAATGCTTAAACTTTGATTATTATCCATAGAAAATGGATTCCAAAAAGTAAGCAAACTAACTAGAAGCCTAACCAGCTCAGAAGACAGCACAATTCTCATTAGCAGCTCTCTCATGGCTCTTCAAATAGAATGCTGTATCCAGATTAGTCAACTAAACAAAGCTGCAGACTACTTGCAAAACTATATCACTTTTTTACTTCTCTTAGGCTCTTCTAACTAACAGGAAGACATCAGCTCACGTGAACTCCAGTTTGTGGTATGTTAGGGTACACGTGTGCAAATTCCTTGTGCTGTAGTGGACCGGTATTGAACTCTTTTTCAGTTGGTGCGGCAGCCCCCTACCTTTGTCCCCCTGCTGTCTGAGTGCCTGTGAGAACCCTGCAGCCTACACAGATGTTGGGTGGCAGAGTACATTTAGGGCCATTGCGTCAACTTTGTGCACACAATTACACACATTCTATTCATTCTACTGGGGGGGGGAGGGTCGCCCAAGTACCTTTTTCTTTCTCTATTTTAAAATATCCTTCTAGTTGTATCATTCTATCCTAACACATTTTGTTCACATCTTTGATATTGTTTCCAGTCAAAGTGTTAGTTTTCCCCTCATCCCATCAACCTCCACAAGGGGTATGTCAAGGGGCACTGCACTGCCTCACAGCAGGGAGTCAGACACAGCTGGTGTAACTAATATGGCTAATGAGGACATGCTATGCTACAGCAAACCTCTTAAGGTACAACTCAGCACCACCAAGGACACCACAAGTCAGAGGTGCTTCCGCTGCTAGGCTCCATAGGCACTAGGATCTTGTAGGTCCCTGAGAAACACTAAAATGAAAGGATAGTTTACTAGGGCTGACAGAAAAGGCAAGGATGCAAATACCCCAGGTACAGTGACTTAGGCCGTTCAAATACTAGGTAAAACAACAGCTCCCAGACTGGCCCCAGGGGGCAAACCCACAGAGTTACGGCTCCTCAGGCTGTCTCCAGCCCCTCCTCTAACATGCAGCTTCCTAGCCAGGATCGGTCCCTGGTGTAGCTCTTTGGGGACAATCCTACGTTGCTACCTGCTACTGTGACAGCATTTCAACAGCAGGCTGCCCCAAATTTGGGCAACAATTGGTTTACAAGCCCCCCACCACCACACACACACACGAGTCCCTGTTCTACCTAGCTGCCCTGTGCAAGGATGGAAACCCCGTCTTTGGGGCCAACACCCAGTAAAAGCCCAATGACCATTTCAAGGCTAATCCCCAGGATTTAAGGCATTTGGGGCTGCACTAGCCTTCTCCAGGCTCCTGTCTCTCTGAGTGCCTGAGCTAGCTATTGACTCTGGGAACTTGAGAGTCCCTGGCTACTCTTCCCCTCAGGTCCTTCCCCACCCTCTGCTGCTTCTCCACAAGTTCTTTGCCAGACCTGTTCCGCTCGTGGTTCTCCAGCTCCTGCTGCAGTCTGCTCCTCAGCTCAGCTTCCTGCCCTGCTCATCTGCAGCTCTCCAGGCCAACTGGCATCCCCAGGAGTCTTTTCCTGCATCAGCCTTTTCCTTTCAAAGCGTTTCCACCTGCTCCCCGTATTGGCCAGGTAGGGCAATGGGCTCTTCCAACCCCAGAGCTTCATAAATCCAGCAGGAAGAAAATAGTTGGTGTTAGAGACCCATGCCTAAGGCCCCAGCTCCCAGAGTTCTGTGATTACATCATCCTCTCAGGTTCCATGAAAGGAAGTAAGTCTCTAGCCCTCCTGAGTACAAAGAAACACTTGAAAACGCGAGGCGAATGTAACCAAAGCACTGGTGGGTCTGCCTGAGGCTGCAGAGAGCCGGAGATGATAGTTCTGGATGTGAGAACTGCCCTATTCCTGTCCACGGGCTGTTAGCTCCATGACCCATTGCTCAGGGGAGAAAGTGAGAGCAGCGAAAACACATAGCAGAGGACTCTTGCGTATGGCAGCAGGAGGACGAGAGTGCAGTCCACCCACCGTAGCATATACACTCCAGCTGATGTGGTAAATACTGGGGGCTCCCCTGCTGCCATCTCTGCCTCTCTGGGGAGAAGAAGGGGACCTCATGTGCTGCCCCTACTTCCCTGGGAGGGGGCTCCCGGCCACTGCCACACCAAGTAGAGTCCTAGGCAACATTGCAGGGGTAGGGCTGTGGGGACAGACCATTGTGGAGGGAGACAACATCTGATGGTGGGCCTACGATCCTAGATTGCCTTAATCCAACCTCAGGACTAGGGATATTCCATGCTTTCACCTACCCTCTTCTTTTCACCTCCTCTACGCTTTCATTCATTCTCGGGGCACCTCTTGTGACTGAAACAACAGCCCTGTGCTTTCAAAGAGCTGCAAAATGGCACTGTGAAATTGCCACAAAGGGCATGAAAGCCTGATGCATCTTGACCTTTTCCATCTCACCCTAAGACTGGGGACTTAACTACTCTAACCTTTTATGATTATTATTTTTAAAGTGCTAGTCATGGTGGGAGATCTAGTGCAGACAAAGTGCAGGAGGTAGCAATACTGAATGTAGTATAGACAAGTTCCATTGGTGATTGCAACAGTGGGACATTTTAAGAAAACAAGCTGGTATATACAAGACCAAAGTAGCCTTCATAGCCTTGTCTTCACTAGGAAAAAAAGGTTTATTTTAAACAGGTATTAGCTGTTGTAATAATTAATCTGTTAAAATCTTAGTAGCATAGCCAAGGCACGCTGTAGTCTTAACACGCGAGCTGGTCAACGTAAATCATCCCCTCTAAAGGATACTCACTGTCAAAGACAGTATTTCAGCATGGCCTTTGCTTTCCTTATATTCGTTAACCAATTAGTCTAGTCCCACTGCCTCAACTTTGAAGCATTTTTTAAAATATATGTAACCGTGGGAAAAGGACATGGCAGGGAGCGAAGGTGGTGGGCAGTAGGGATCAATTTGCTATATTGTGTCACAACACTCCACTGTTTCTCTTTTGAATTTTTCTCACAGATGCCTCTCTAGTTGCAACACCTGATGCCAGACTTCTAAAGTAGCTGTAGGGTTTATGCTAAACACAATTGACATGCTGCATTTTTAAGAACTTTCAAGAACAAAAATAAACCTTTGTGCTTGGGTGCCGGCCTGCTCTTTAAACCTGTTTGCACACATGATAAGTGCACAGGATAACGTGGAGACATTTCCCATTTCAAAGCTAAACTGATACCAGAAGTTTCAGGACTAATCACTGCATTTAGGGCCTATCTGTAGTAGTGCTTATGACTATGTGTGAGACTAATACGGTGGCAACATGTTTCTTGTCCCCAACTAACCTCTTATAGAACGTATTTCAACCATGTCTGGAAATTCCAGTGAGTAAGGAGAGTCTGTAACATAGTTTAGATTAGCATGACTGCAAAAGAAAAAAACAAAACAAAAAACTTTTTGTCACTGGACAGGGAAACCATACTAGCGACAACTGTGTTGGAAAGCAGTTGACAACACAGTTCTAAACTATGGCACTGACAGTCCCACATTCCTACCATGCCCCCAGAGTCTTCCCTGTATGCCACTGTCCTTTGGGTTGGCTACACACACGCAGCTGTGGCCATACCCCATCAGCTGCTTTCTGAGCACACCTCACTCACCAGCTTCCCTCCCTCTGCTCCCACTCACTGGTGCTTTCCCACTGCTATTGTGGGCCCTGAGCCTACTCTGCGTACCTGAAGCCTTTGCCTCCAGCTGCTCTGAGAGGGAGAAGGACATAGGAGGTAGAGCAAACAAAGGAAGGGGGGACAAAGATGGTAATGGAGGGAGAGTCAGACTGTGGAAAGAAGCTGTATTAGGGTGATGGAAACATCCTGAGAGCAATCTAGGGTCACAACAGAGCAAACTTACCTTCCATATAATTGTAATTAACATAAAGCACCCTGCTTACTGATCAGCTTGTATTTACCTACACATGTAGGTTACCTGTAAACTAAAATGTAAAACTATATAAGTGCCCAAAGTGTATGTTTAAATATGTGTGGGAAGCTTTACACAGCATAGTAATAGCAGCTATAACCCTATTCAGTTTAAGTTACTCTCTCCTTACTGTTCTTTCCATTGCTTCCCCTGCCTGTTCCCAAACATCTACTGCTTCTGAACATTTTGCCTGGAGGCAAAGAGCCACAAGTTTCACTGTATTTGAAACCTTTCATCATTCTATTTTAGACTCAGCTGCTAACTCAAATACAAATTGCTTCCGGCTTGCACAGCTACTTTACCAGCAGTTTGCAACACATTATTTCAACTCCTGTCTCTGGCCCTGTGGAAGAGGGAAAACAGATGGAGCATGATATTGGGGGAGGGGGGCTTTCAAAACCGAGCACATATCGAAGAGGGGCAGAAAACGGGATGGCGCCCTGCAAACAGGTGCACCTTCCATTCAACAAAACAGGACTTCACCAAGGCAGGTAGCGCAGGATTTCATCACCGGCATGGCGCTGCAGTCAGTTACCCCCCGCCCTGATCACTGCCTTGCCCAGCTGCGGGGATCCTCGAAGAGATTCCCTATGCAAGCTAACTCGTGTCCCTGTCTCTGGAGTGACACCGTTCCCCCTGGCCGGCTGCTTTCCTTTAGCTGATCTGTTGATCTGAGCTGCGCTTGGGGAGATCGCCTCCCTCCCCTCCCTATCACTGCTCCGGCATTGTCTGCCTCCAGCTCCTTCCTTTGCGGCCGGTGGACACGCGGGAGGCATTGAATACAGATCTGCTCCAGTCGAGTCCTTAACTTTGTTGTGAATATCACCTGCCAGTTGTAAACCCTCCCCTGCAAGCCAAGATTTGAGAAAGAATTCAGCCCCCCGCCCAGTACCCGCCTGCCAACCAATGGAGCAGCTGTTAATGCCTGTCCCGCAGCTAGACTGGGTGCAACGGGGAAAAGGGGAGACTTACATGGGGGCTGTGTGCAGGCATCTTGGTGGCCCTTTTCCTTACATCCCCGTCCTCTCATTGGCTCCTTTCCCCTCTGCTATGACAGGGCGCACAATGGGATTTTTACCGGACACTCACCGGTTTACACTCCCCGCCATGTTCCTTTGAAACACCCCCGGCCTTAAGGATCGGGGTTCATCGACAGACGTGCTCTGCAGAAACGATTCCCAACCCATCTCTTACCAAAAATACACATTTAGTGATGGATTCCCTCCCCCGACCCAGTAATTAACAGCCGGGCTCAGCCAGCAGCCAGAGAATTTGTCCGGGCAGCGTTGATGGAAGAGCTCAGGACAAGCGACGTAGCCAGTTCGTACTTTACACACAGGTTTGGGTTCAAAAACGTGCGTGCGAACTGACACCGCGTGTACACATTTGGCTGGGGTTTTTGTCTCTTCGTTTGCGGGAGGAGGGAGGCTTTTCAAAAAATGCCCCTTTCCCAGACGTTTAGATCCAAACTTTGAAATGCATACATTATCTTTCAGGATCAAAAAAACTCCTGCTAATGCAATTAATGTGGAGTGTGTATAACTATGTAGTTTTAAAATAGCTCATAAAAACTGTGATGGAAAGAGGAGGGGGAACTGGGGCGCTAATGAGGAAAATTCGGGGCGATGAAGTGAGCTGTAGCTCAGGAAAGCTTATGCTCAAATAAATTGGTTAGTCTCTAAGGTGCCACAAGTCCTCCTTTTCTTTTTGCCAATACAGACTAACACGGCTGCTACTCTGAAAACTGATTCTTGTGACAATTGTGACTAAGGATGACTCTAATGCACACGCGTTAGAAATCCTGGCCCAAGGCCTCTATTCCCCCCAGCTGAGCGGGGACTCAGGATATGCTTTCAACTTGCCCGAGGACCGCTGGGGGGAACAGGGTTCGTTTCATTCCCGTGCCTGTCTCTCTAAGCTGGTGTCAAATAATGCCCGATTTAACAGTTTGCATTTAAAGAAGGCACAAAAATCTGCTCCATCCCCTTCCACTGCGCAAAACTCGGAGGCAGCTGGCCCTGGGAGAGAGAAACGGGGACGATGTCGGCCTAGGGGTTGGTGGCATGAGGCAGTAGGACAAGGGGCGGGGCGGGGGGGCGCAAGTCGGGTCCCTGCACAAACGCGGGGCAGCTGATGTGGTGCAAGGGGCCTCTGGAAAGACCGGGCAGGTGGCACTGGGAGGTGGCAACTGGGTGCGGGGAGCTGGGCCCCCTGGTCGGCGACACGCTGCGCTGGAGAATTGGAGCCCAGCTGTGAGGCTGCAGAGGGAGGCCAGGTGTGAACCTGACTTGCAGGGAGCGGCAGGAGCTGTGCAACTGAAGGCAAGGGGAAGTGTGTGTGTGTGTGGGGGGGGGTATAGGCCTTCCAGGAAAAATGGGGCAGCGTATTTCGGACTCAGGAAGGGAAGGCTCCCGGTCTCCCGCTGCAAAGCCATGCCCCGCTCTCTGGGAGGCTTGCGGCCAGTCATCAACCCCGCCATGCAAAGCGACTTCAGCAGGAGACTTCCCTCCAGCCGCTGTAAAAGCAGCTTCTGCCCTGCGCTCAGTTAACACGGATACATCATGATCTCCTCCCGCTCGGGGGGCAGCCCCGTGGTGGGAGTCTCTCCCCCCAGGTCTGGGATCAGAAACACACCTCTGAATGCGTCTGGTGTGGTCAGCGAAGACACCGCCTTCAGGTGGTCTCGCCTTTCGGGCTCATTACGGAAAATCTCCCCCTTCCCCTTGAGTTACAGTCAGTCACTTCGGATCGGGAGGGCGGCGGGCCAGGCAGCCCTACCTCCGCAACAGCCTGCAGGGGGGAATAGAGGAAAGCCTATCCCCCCCTACACCTGCCTCCCCTCCTTCCCCATCAGCGGGGGGCTCGTTGCGGGGCCTGGGGAAGGGGGTGAACCCCAGCCCAAAGAAAGGTCCCTGTCTCCACACTGCAGTGCCCCTTGCACCCAGACCCGCCCGCACCCAGCTGAGACGTGCTCCAGCGTCTCCTGCCGCCTCGCGTCGTGCTTGGGCTGGTTACACCGGGGAGGGAGGAGACACGATTAAAGCGAGCCTGGCTCTGGAGATTTCGGAGCGAGCCGCAGAGTCCGCTCACCCGCGCCCCAAGAATCAAACTCTGGGGCGGGGGGGAGGGAGAGAAAACTTATCTAGAGCCCGCCTACGTGATTAATGCCCCTGCGGGGCTCAGAACCCCAGGCCGAGGGAAAAGCCGCCCCTTTAGATGACAGACAGGAATCGGATTTTAACGTGGGAGATAAGCACTCCGGCGTGCAGCCAGCCCAGGTGAGCGCGGAGAGGGGGCGTTCACACGGGAGCGCGGAACAGAGTCACTGCCCTAGATATACAGAGAGGGGGCAAACATGAAGAGGGTGTAGCTCTTTTTTAAAAAGCCAAGCAAGAGAGTGTTCACACCTCTCCAGCTGCATGCGCCTGCCCTCCTCTCCCCCCCCCCCCAAGAACCCGCCCCTGCACTGGTTCTCCGGGGGGCCAGGGACAAGCAGCGGGGCTGGGGACGGCAGTCACGGGGACTGGCCCGTGTAGAGCGGCTTTAAATGATCGGGGGGGGGGGGAAGAGCCCAAGCCCAGCAACCCAGCTGCGAGCGTTTTCCACCCAACCCCTCGAGGGCCCGGTGGTGTGTGTGTGTCACATCTTCCACCACGCCCCTTGTTTCCCAAAGGGACAGCGCCCCGCACTCCCAGGGGATTTCTTTGTCCTGCACCCTGAAACTCAGGAAAGAGGGATCTAATTCACCTCCTCTTTGCCCGCCCAGGGGAGGGGAAAAGACAGTTGGGACATTCCCAGGCACCCCTCCCCTTTTTGAGAAAACGAGCTAGGATATTTCTTGTACTTCCCTTGCCCAAGCCCTGCTGGGGCAGTTGGCAGCCAAGTCTTGCTGTAAAATAAAATCTTCCGTAATATCCCCCCTTCCCTCTACAACGTCCCTGCTCTCCTCCCCTTCACTGTTTCCACCCTTGCTTGGACAGGGCTCTGCCTACATTGGTCCAGATCTCTTCTACTCCTTCCTCTGGGATCTTTAGACACAAGGCCCCGAAGGCTAGCTCTGAGTTTTCATGGTGTTAAATAAACCAGCCAAATGCGAAGGGACAGGATCTGGGGTCCTCCCACGTCCCCTGGTGCTGAAGGCCAGAACGAATCTGAACCCATCACTGCTAAGAAACTGATCTATTGTTAACGTTCCTGGGCAGTATGGCTTAGGGCAGAAATATTTAGGTCAGGAGGCAAAACAAAAAAACAAAAACACCCCCACCAAACTGGTTTATGGGTGAAAAGGGTGGAAGAAAAGGAGGCCATTGTACATCTATGTACCTAGCTATGAGCCCCCCTGTACAGAGCCATGCACTTGTTGTGTAGGAATAAAGGGGAAGCTGCCCGGCAGAGCCAAACCTCTTCTAGAAGGACAAAGCAGCAGGTGGATAATCTCAGTAACTCACAGCTGCTGATGCTTCTGGAAGCAGAAGAGGGAGAAGTGTACGCCCAATCTCTCTTGATTGAAATCAATGGAGTAACTCCGTTGAGGAGAGAATTATGCCTCACATTTATCATTCCCTTCTCTTTAAAAGAATACCCCCCTTTCAATATAGGGTCTGCTCCTTCCTCCTCTACTGAATCACTGGGAGTTGTGCTCAGACTAATCACACACGCACAGACTCTATTTCCAGTACCGCAGGAGCCAGCCCGCACCAACTACAGAAGAAGAAGAAAAATCCACTCTTAGATAGTATTTAAAGCACAGTGCTGAATATAGCTCAGTCTAGTAAAGCTTAGCATTACAGCTCAACGAGCAGTTACCCTGTGTTGCACTGGCTGCTCCAGCTGCTGCCCTAGAGGGGGGTCAAACATGCTAACTTCTTCCCCAGTGCCCAGCTGAGCAGGAAAGGGGAAGCAAAGGAGCATAACAAGGACCAAGTAGCTACTCTACTCTACCTCTTAGCATCCTAAGCCAGCTGTTAAGCAGCCAATCAGAAGAAGAATAAAAAGGACCATATGCAGTTAGTTCCGATGTATTCCAGAAAAGCATTACAGCTAAAAGCTTTAGAGCCTTTCCCAACACATCCCATAACAGTTTTGTATTTTTGATTATTTTCTAGACCAAATGCTAAAAAGACATTATAGACAATATGCTACTCATAGCTGAGTGCTACCCCCTGCTGTGGAGTTTGTCATTAATCACAAAGTTTACCACACCCTGACAAGAGTTCATCTATACTGGCTGGAAGCAGTGGATAGCTCTTCCCACAGAGAAGTTTGTAAGTGTAGGGCCAAATTCTTTTCAGCAGCCACCGCAGCAGAGAACTGACCTGTTTGCTATCTCACTCTTTTCTTCCCCAAGAGGTCAAAGGCATTAACAGTGCCTTAATGGTTTTCCCTCTGCATGGCAGTAGGGACCTCCCCCCCTTTATTATTATTATTCTTTTTAAATGGAGGACTGAGTTTTACATGGCTGAATACTGCCCCCAGTGAAAGTCACAGGTAAAGCTCCAATGAACAGGTTAGGTTCTAAAGATGAACAACCCCCCTGCCCATTTAAAGTTCAAAGTCTGCTAGAACTTTTTTTCTGCCACTTGGTGACACAAAAGTAAAGGTATTCTAAAAAGGTAATTCATATTAAATGTCATTAATTAAATCATTAGTCTGTTTAATTTGTCTTTTTGAGGCTAAAATGACTCAAAATTCTTAGATACTCACATTGATGATACACACTACCTCTAGTGTACATTTACATGTTAACAAATCTGCATATTTATGTACCAGATGAGTCACATATAAACTAACATAAAAGACATACATTTTTCTAAAGGCATTAGTGTTTATAGTGTATTTAGGATGCATAGTCATTAAAATGAAAAAGAAAATTCCCTATGAAAAATAGTTACTGCACAGGAGATAATTTTCAAGTTAAGTCTCAGCATTATACTGTACATTCTCCCCTACCTCCAACTCAAGATAACAGAAGTAATTAGGCTACAAGGGCCTACATTCTCTGTCAAAAGGACATTAAAAAAATAAAAATATTTGAATTATTGGCATGCAAAAATACACAATATACATAAAACTAGAGATTCTCATTTGTTTTAAACCTGTATAATTTAAAAACTGCCAAAATGATTGTTTTACTTCAAAGTTTAAAAAAAAAAATCAAAAAACCCTCTCCTAGACAAAAATTGTGGACCCCAATCTTGCGTCCCAAAACTCCCATTAAAGTCAATGATAGCTGTGGGTGCATAAGGAATACTGGATCAAACCTGTAGGGAGCAGGGCCATATTGATTCCTCCTCCCTGCCCCCAATAAATATATGAAGGTTTTTAGTGTACATTTTAAATCTGACAAAGCAGCATAAACATGCCTCAATCATACAGTCTCACAGAATAAAGTAAATATCAAATATAAAACATTTGAACCAAGTGAAGCCTTAAATCCAATATAAAATTTCCTTCAAAGGAAACTTACCTAGTCTCGATAAGGCCCTTGTTAGCAGCATTTTTTATAAAGAGATGAAGAATGCCAAAATATCTACAATTTGATGATTGGGAGTAGTGACATCACTGAATAGTTAAAGGACAAGGTTCCCATTCTTAGTGGATATGCAAATATATACTAACCATTAATATGCAATACACATATGTATACCACACATACATATAGATACACACACATATACATACCTGGATAGTCCTCTAATACCCAGGGGTAAGGTTAAATAATACATTCAGAGACATTACTAAATACAAATACACTTTAAAAACACAGAGACAACATTTTATCTGTTGCAAAAATGTATTTGATTACTCAAGTAAAATTACAGTATCTCTGTTGTTAGTATTAAATGTTAAAGAAACTGGACCTCTTTTCCTTTCAACTTTCCAAGAAAGTGCATGTAACAGTCCAAAGTTGTGTTTTCCCCGCCCCCATATCTAATACAAAATAAACAAACACTATCCTTGTTCCCTTGGTCAAGAAGTAGGGCTTGGTCTTGCAAGGAACATATGTACATTTTAATGAAAGTGATATTTCTTATTGTATATACAGGAGCATCTACAATTGTCCATGGAAGGTTGTTCAAGATGCTATACTTAGCAGCATTGTGAAAGTCCAGCACATTTTCCGTAATGAATATACCTACAAGGCAAAATGTTACGTCTCAGTTTCAACTACCAAAACAACACTTTTGTATCTTCTCTAATAATCTGCGTGCTTATTACTGTACAGAAACTTATGAACATTTAAGACGACTCAAGTAAAAAGCACAATACAAACAGTTCAAAACGAAAAATGTTAAATCTAAAAAAATTAAAGCAGTTTTAATTTTATAATAAAAATCAAAAACTGAGCTTGTAAAGGACTCACACTGTTCAGTCTATATTCTCAGCTTTCAGTCCTTTTCTTAATTCTGTTTGGAAAATTAAACAATGTGTTGCTGATAAAATTTCCAGCGAGATCAAAGTATACATTTATATACAGACTTTTATTAGAGATCTAATGCATCACTGAGGCGGTGCATCAATACCAGAGTTCATGTTAAACTGGATATAGAAAATAAGTTAATGCCAGAAAAAGATCACCTAGCAGAACAGACTTGCAACTGCCATAAATGTTACAGCAAGTTTACAGCACTCTAGTCGATTAGTATTTAGTTCAAAATACAGGAGACCAAAGTTAATGCTTGCATTTGTTTGCAAAGCAAGGTTATATCACTAATAAATAAGCTCTCTTAGAACTCTAGAAGTAGAACATGGTACAAAAGAATGTCTTTATAACTTGTAGTTTGTAGACTTGTAGAAAGCAACCCTAGGTTGCACTATTCGCAGGAATGTTATTGATAAGGTTTATTCTAATTTGTTACAATTTCTTTGTTGTCTTCCACAAAACGTGTAAAACGGAAGTTTGTCCCATTTTCATTGCTTGCCATTTTCTCCAGACCAGCTAGAGGTGCATTAGGTTCAGAATTCTGGAGCTTCTCCAGGCTTCCAGTCAACCCACTAATAGGTGAACTGCCACCATTGCCCAGGCTTCCAGGAATTGGAGGGATGCCACCATTCTGAATAACTGAGATCTCATTGGTCTTCATAGCCAAGCCATTGGAGAGTGCAGCTGCATACTGATTCCAGAAGCTGGAAGGGTCTCCGTTTCCTGACCTTGCAGCCAAATCTTTCTGAAATATTTCTGGGAATTTTACAGGATTGCCTCCTAGAAATGTCATGGGACCATCCACGGAAAGTCGTCTGCCTCGTCTCGCAGGAGTGCTGTTCCACATGTGAGTGCCCATGTGAACCTGCAAGAAGGGAGTGGGTGGGGGGAAGGAAGGTGGTTAGCAGTGGAATTCATTCTGCCTGATCAAATATACCTTAACACAAAACAAAGAAGACAGTCCATGTGTCTATTCTTATTTATGTAAAAACCACCACTGAAGGTAAAGGATGTAATATTCCAGTTCAGATCAGTAACAACAAATAAGATTCATCTGCACCTAGCTACCAGCATTATGCAGAATGCCCAGCTTTTCCCTCCTGAACAATACATTGCTTACTACTCTTTTTCATTACATGTATTTAGTTTATAATAGCCTCATATTATTCAGTCAATTGCAGCTAGCTACTTTCAGGATTAAAATTGCTATGTCCATTTTCATTGCAATGGTAAGTATTGTATTTGACACACTTTACCCTATAAATGTCCTTTTCAGACAGGAAGAAAGTATCCTTTACAGATTGCTCATCGGAGAGCCTTGTGTATAGACAGAATAGCCTGAAAGTAATTATTCATCTCACATTACTGGCAGAAATCTCTAGAGAAATACTCTGTCAACAGAAACATGTACACAGTAAAGTGCTCAACTAGTGTTCTAGAACTTAAGTATATTTGCTTTTTCAACACATCAGTAGGAAATATTAGTTATATAATCAATTAAAATAATGCCTATTAGTTCAAGAATTATTAGTTAGAAAAGTCTGTTGTGCAGGATAGTTATGAAAATAGTATATTTAAGATGAAATGCTTAATAAGTAATGTACATTGTACAGTTCATGCGTATCTTTAAACGAACACCCCGTAGCAACATTCGGCTATCCTGTTTCACAGACTACATAGTGAATTTGGTGCGTTTTAATCAAACCAGAAATAGCTTGCTACATTAAACTCTTCAATCCTGTTCAAAACACCAGGCACTCAGCATGAGACAATCTACTGGTGCCAAAGTTAACCATTTAAAACCATTTTCCATACCCAATATCTAAAAGTAGCATAGTTTACAACACTGCAGATGTAAATGTAAAAAAAAAAACCCAACCAACCAACCCCAAACCATGCAACAGCATAACAGCAGCAAGAAGGAAAGTACCTTAAGATTGCCTTTTGTCGTGAAAGCTCTTCCACATATAGTGCAGGCAAAAGGCTTTTCGCCAGTGTGTGTCCTTTCATGAATCTGCAAAGCACTAGAAGATGAAAATGTTTTCCCACATGTGTTGCAGTAGTGCTGTTTGGGAGTTCTTCGGGGTAGAGCGGGAAGCAGAACTGGTGATGTGGCAGAAGATGGCAAAGGCCCCAGAGGAACAAGACCAGGCGGTGTTTCTTTGCTATCCTGAGGAGAGCCATGCAGAAAGCCATTAACCTCAGTCTTTATGAGAGATGACAATGAATTAGCAGGTATAACTGAAGAGTTCTGATTAGGGCCAATATTGGAACTGGGCTCAAAAAGCTGTGATGGCAGATCTCGCATTTGATGTGTCAACATATGCTGCTTCAAATTACCCTTTGTGGAAAAGCCACGATTGCAAACTGTGCAAATAAATGGTCTCTCTTTGGTATGACTTCTGTAATGAATGTCCAAGGCACTCTGACAAGCAAATGTTTTGCCACAAATGTCACACGCTGTGTTTTTAAATTTACCTCTATCTCTGAACGGAAAGAGCATACTCAAAGATTCTTCTTTAATTATTTTATCTGTGTTACTAGATGTCAAGTCCAAAGCACCACCATTAGCAGGGGTTGGAGACAAACCATTGGCAAACTCACTTGGTAAAGCTCTTACTTGTTTCTCTTCAATACCTGGTGATTTGTGGTAATCATTAGTGCTGTTGGATGGGGACAAGGCCTGCATAGAAGAGGTAGACTCTGAGAGAGCAGGACTTCCAGCACTTTGGCTTTCCATATCACCACCAATAGATGATGAATCATTTGTCATAACATCTCCTTCCACTGACCCATTTTCAACTGATTTTAAGCTAGCTTGAAGTTGTTCTGCAAGTCCTGCGTTGATCATCTTCATTTGATTTTCTAAAGCAGCAATACTTGACATTTCCAGTGGCAGAGGGGAAGAAGATAAGCTGTCTTGGGACACATCAACAGACTTCGGGGTATCTGGCACGCTGCTGTCAGGACAGTCTTCCATGTTCTCATCTGAGAAGTTGTCTAGATCATCAAAATTCTTCTCATCGAAAGATCCTGTGTCAGATTCCATCGACTCTGGATAGTTTTCTGTGATAGGCGTATTGGGAATCTGTCCTCCCATATGCATTCTGATATGCTGCTGTAGCACGACAGCATTGGTGAACTTTTTCTGACAGATAGGGCATGAATGTTGTACTCTCAGCGGGGGCATGGCACGATGAACACTGTAATGAGTCTTTAAATTTCCTTTAGTAGTGAAAGCACGACCACAAATTTTACATTTAAATGGCCTTTCACCAGTATGTGTGCGATAATGCATTTTTAATGCACTCTGGCAACTGAGAACTCGATGGCAAATAATACACTCATTAGGATCGGTTGCCTTTTTGTCAATATTTTCTACCAGCTGCTGCAATTTTGATGTTTCTGATGCTGACGTTGAATCTAGTAGTCCTCCAAATGGAAACTTTGCCTTGAATTGCTCTGACATTAGAGGCATCAGTGGATTTGTAAAAGTGACAATGGTGTTGGAGCCGGTGTCTGCTGCCGGTGAGCTCACAGAGCTGTTAATATTGGTGAAGGAGTTTGAAGTGTGAGTGTTTTCTTCTGTTTTACCATTTGCGATAGGCAAAGCAGCCACCTCTGCCTCCTCTGAATGTCCATTTGAACTTTTTGCAGCAGGATCAGCTACTCCCGAGTCGCTTTTGACAGAACATGGAGGGCTAGCCGAATTATGGCTAATGGGAATAGGTTGAGGCTCCTCAGTTTTGATAAATGGTGTCAAGCTTGGAATTGTTGGTGGGAGTGGCAGGCCAACAGAAGTAGTCAAAGTAGACAAAACTGGCTTGCTGTCCAGCCAGCTGGTTACAGGTTTCTCTGGTGGGATAGACATCCCATAAGGAATACCTGTGCTTGTAGGAATATTGTCCAAATGCTCTGGCACTGGGTATGGATTCATTTGAATATGAGGGTATTTTTCTTTATGACGCTGAAAGTGGACTTTTAAGTTTCCCTTTGTGGAGAATCTGTTTCCACATATGTTGCATTTGAAGGGCCTCTCGCCAGTGTGAGAACGTAAGTGAATCTGCAAGGCACTGTCACTCCCAAAGACTTTCGCACAGAACCTGCATTTATGTTTAAAGAATGCCTCATCAGAAGTACTTTTTGCTTCAAAAGCAGTTACATTTGGTGGCTTGCTTTTTCTTTGCTGTGCCAAGGCAGTCAAGGAGTTTAAATCCTCTGCAGGTGTTCCGAGATTGGACAAGGGGTTGGAGAAAACCGAGTTATTAGGGGCGGATTGAGGTAGAAGTGGATTAGATGCAGGACTTAATAAACTGCTTATTGCAAAAGCTGGTGAAGATGATGCTGATACTGGTGGGTTGCTGAGCTGTGAACCACCAACATTTGAAGCCACTTTTTCTGAGGACGGTGTTGTAACTGCTGCTGTCAGTATGTTAATATTTGGAGAAGAGCCACTACTGGATGGAATTATAATATTGCCAGAGTTGCTCTGAGGTAGCTGTATAGGGGGTAGTTGTTTCAAACCACTGATGCTGGCAGATTGACTAGCAAGGCTTTGTGCTAATCCAGCTGCCGCAGCCAGCTGCTGAGATAAATGGGAACTTAATGTGGACAAGGGGTTGGCAGATGTTCGTAAAGTACCTTGAGAAGGGCTAGAAGATGTTGACATGTCTGTGGTTTGGGAAGCCAACAATAATATTTGGTGACGAATTTGTTCAATCAGTTGCAACTGGTGGATCTGCTGTTGCTGTAAAGCCAACAGTTGCTCCATTAGGGCAGGTACAGCAAGCTTATTATTTGACGCACCATTACATCTTGCTTCCTGTGAGAACTGTGCTACTGCCACTTTTGTACTTTGAAGATTTTCTATGATGACATTGCTATTTATCACTGAAAAGTTGCCTACTGCGGTCAGATCCCCTATGTGAGGTAGAGAGGTTGTTATAGCTGAGGTACCCATTGTGGAGCTGTTACTGCTTGTAATACTATTGTTGACACTCTTGGAACTGCTACTGCTATTGTTAATGCTGGAAGCCTCCACATCCATGGATTCTTCCTTGTCAAGTTTGTTATGCTCTGAAAGGTCACTGCAGTCGACTTGATCTGTGTTATTAACTAGGTCATTCATCTGTTCATCAGGATTATCAGAAGGGGAACGAGGAGGGAAGGTTTCAGAAGGAGAAGCTGGATTTTCATTCACAATTAAAACTAATTGATTTTTAGTACAGTTCTTCTTGTGTTGCAGGAGATCTGATAATTCAAAGAACTCAGCACAGCACCTGCCACAGACATGGGCATCCTTGTTCTTAGTGGTTCGATTTGCGTGACCCTTTTCTGTGTCTCCTAAAACATCAAAAGATGATGGATTAGAAACTGAGCAGAAACACAGAAATTTCTCTGGGACATTTTTATTTTAATCTACTGTTTTTAACTCTCAGACTACAACACGCAAAGATTGTATGTGGAAACAAATCAATATTAATGCTTCACAAATATTGCTCATGACTGATTTTTAAGACTGTGCACAGGTGTTGTAACAATCCCTATGTCTTAGATGATCATTTCCTTCAGATAATCCATCAAAATATAAAATACTATAAACTGAAAACATTGGGGTATAATGAAATTCCATAGCAAAGTATTGATTTCCAATATTTCATACTGCTTATTGTCTAGTTGTCCACTAAGCACAAATCAACCATTTGAAGGACCCATTAGACTCAAGATCCTGTCAACCTTGTTCATTTTCAACAGATTCAAAGATATCTGTGACAGTTGCCCCTGTCACTAAACTAATTTGTAGTCATTCAAGGTCCCAATCAGTTGTTGACAAGAAAAAAGTGCATATCACTAAGCTACAGACTGACAACTCAAAAAAAAAAATCATCATTTTTGAGTTTTCACATAAGACCTAAGCTAACTTGGATTGTATAGCAAAGATTAGCTTTCATATCAAAAGTTAATTCCACTGCAACTGGAGACTTCGAGCTGAATAAAAAAGAAAAATCCTCAATAAAAGGAGAAATATTAATATTTCATGAATAAAGTTTTTTTTCCTAAACCCATTTATTATGCTTTGACACGTTTGGATTTAAATCTGCTACTCTTCATCAAAAGAGCTCCTTTTGGGATAGATTCAGAATTCTGTTAATGGAACTACTCCAGATTTACGCTAGTATAATTAAGGAAATACTGTGGATTTATACCAGCCAAACTGAGATCAGGATCTGACCTCAAATCTATAAACCCTGCATAAGTTTTATATTTCTGAACAAACATCAAGAAAGATGATCAGTTAAAAGGAAATGTTCACATAGAATAAGAAATAAGCCTTTATTCTAAGTTTGATAATTCTGTGCAATTTTACTTGTTTAAATGCATTTAAAAACCTATTTGCTCTTAACTGTTGTCAATTGTTTAACAGATTGTACTGAACCTCTCATTATAAAATCCTTTCATTTCATGTTTGTTTCCACTAGTTGCTCACATTTCTTATCACTAGGATCCATTTGTAAATTAAACATTAAAAAATCTCTGACTCTAAACTAGCTGATCCTATTCAAAGACAGGATGGCTCCCTATTGTTTGCTCAGCATGAGGACACCAACTTCTGTTGTACAAATGGTGTGTGGTCATCTTGGAAGGCTGTGAAAAAAAAAAAACTGTTTAATTCAAGGATTACCTCCCTGCATGTTTCTCTCCAGTACTAAAATCAGATAATAGGCGGTTTCCAT